>NW_026862030.1:5000-158050 GCF_026571515.1 Ruditapes philippinarum | reverse complement strand
AGCCATTTTGTGCAGCAAAGCAGATTGTGCTTGTTATATGCACAATGAGGGATGTTACTGATCACTTCTGTGAAGTTTCATTGAAATCCCGCAAGCAATTTGACTTGTGAAAGCAGGGCAAGATTTTTCTATTTATAGCTCGGTCAGTCATTTTGAGCAGCAAAGCTGATCGTGCTTGTGATGTGCACAACGAGGGATGGTACTGATCACTCCTGTGAAGTTTCATTGAAACCAACCATTAGTTTGACCTGTGACAGCTGGACAAGATTTTTCTACTTTTAGCTCAGGCAGCCAGTTTGTGCAGCGACCAGAATGTGCCGGCAATGTGCACAACTAGGGATGGTACTGATCACACTTGTCAAGTTTCATTGAAATTCCACCAGCAGTTTGACCTTCGAAAGCCAGACATGATTTTTTTCTATTTTTAGCTCTGGCGGCCATTTTGTGCAGCAAAGCAAAATGTGCAGACAATCTGAATGCAGACAGATGGACGAACAGACGGTGAAGGTAAAAACAATAATGTCTCCCAAAATGTTTAGGACACATCATGATCTTATGCGGCTTATGTCAACCCATAGAAACATTATTCAATCTAATACAAACCTGCTTTTTGATGGTGCATGTATTGTTCCATACAGTTGTAAGTTACTTTTTCTACCACAAACTTGGCTGGGTGGAACTGACTAAATACAAACTTTGCACCAAAAAAGAACTCAAATTCCTCTGTAAAATAGAAATATATAATATTTTAATAAAACATGGACTTACTGAAAATATACTCTTTGTGTGTTTTTGGTTGGGTTTTACATCACACCAACACTGTACAGTTTATAAGGCAACTTTCCATATTTACTGGTACAGGAAGCCCTTAGGTGCCCCCCACTGCATTATTTCAAGCATGAACAGGCACCTGACTAAAGCCACTGGTAGAGACAGAAGCGGAAAGAATGTATTGAAAACCTTATTAAACAAGGGACAGGAGGAGGCAGAAAGAATGTACTTCTGTACCTAATAAAGACATGTAATTTACTGCAGAACATTTTTCAGTTGGATTTTCAATCACATCTACAATGTTGACATACATCCCTAATGGTATTCTTTTACACATGACAGTGGAACTGTGTAGATCCACTGACCAGTCTGCTGGACAGCTTTCTTGCATGAACAACTCCAAAGTCACTGGCAAGATTTAAACCAACAATGGTAAGCTTCTCTGCCATATACTTTAAGATCAACATATTTCTGATAGCACTAAAATGGTGTGCATGCTTAAATATATTGATATGTTGGCCATTAATTTTTATAACATTAAGCATTCATGAAAAATTTAAAACAAGATTGCATTTGAGAAAAATGCTATGCCACCGCATTAATACAACACTAAATGGTAGTGTAGGAACAGATTTTTTTTTGTTTCTATACAATTGAAGATTGTCATAATGCATAGATCCCTGACCTATTTAATTCTTATTATCAGATTAGTGATTAAATCTATTGTTAATCCAATAAAAGATCAGAGTAGGAATATATCCATGCACTTGAGTCTAGTGAATTTGGTGGTGAAGGTCATATTTCACACAGCCTAAATTTCATGACTACATCAAAGGACAACACTGTAAGACACTTTGTCAAAATCTAGGTCAGCTGATTTCAAAGTTCACTTTACATCTTAATCTGTGCACATGGTTCAAATTTCATAGCTGTAGATCAAAGCACAAGAAAGTAGGTCACATTATCAAAATCTAGGTCACCTGATATCAAAGTTCAATTTTACAACTAAAACTGTGCACATGGTCAAAATTTCATTGCTGTACATCAAAGGACAAGAAAGTAGGTCACTGTCCCCTTGGTCAAGGCAAAATTTTGACCCAAGGGTTTAATTCAAAACAATCTTGATACAGGTCCACCAAACAACATTTCAAGTCAAATATCTAAGCTGAAGCTTTCTCCCATTCAGAAAACATTTGTTTTATTTTCTGTTTTTACTATGTGTACATAATGAGAATCATGCCCCCGGGCAGGGCCAGTTTTGACACCAGGAGAAAAAATTGAATAACTTTGGTAGAGGACCTATAGATGATATTATAAAGCAAACATGAAAGCTCTATGCCTTGTACCTTCAGACAAAAATATTTTTTTTTTTCACTAGATATACATAATGTAAATCAATGACCCCCGGGGCAAAACCAATTTTGACCCCAGGGCTAAAATTTGAACAATCTTGGTAGAGGTTCACTTCGCAAAGTCTCATGCCATATATTTAAACTATAGCCTTTGTCAATTCAGAGAAGAAGATTTTTCAAGTTTTTACTTTATACATATAAGGAAATCTAGCGCCTCTGGGGCAGGGCAATTTCAACACTAGGGGCATAATTAAAACAACTTTAGTAGAGGACCCAAAGATGATATTATATACCAAATATCAAAGCTTTAAGCCTTGTACCTTCAGATAAGAAGATTTTTTAATTTTTTACTGTATGTTCATAGTGAAAATCAATGACCCCTAGGGGTGGGGCCAATTTTGACCCCAGGGCTATAATTTGAACAATCTTGCTAGAGCTTCACTACACAATGTTTCATGCAAAATATCTTACCTCTAGCATTTGTCAATTACTAGAAGATTTTTTTAAAAGTTTTTACTGTAAGTTTTTACTATATACATATAAGGATAACCAATGACCCCCGGGGCGGGGTCGATTTTGACCCTAGGGCTATAATTTGAACAATCTGGGTAGAGGTCTACCAGACAATGCCTTATGCAAAATATCTAAGCTCTAGGCCTTTTGGGTCTTTACAAGAAGGTATTTTTAGTTTTTACTATATGTACATATAGTGAAAATCAATGACCCCTGGGGCGGGGCCAATTTTGAGCCCAGGGCTATAATTTGAACAATCTTGGTAGAGGTCTACCAGACAATGCCTTATGCAAAATATCTAAGCTCTAGGCCTTTTGGGTCTTTACAAGAAGGTATTTTTAGTTTTTACTATATGTACATATAGTGAAAATCAATGACCCCTGGGGCGGGGCGGATTTTGACCCCAGGGCTATAATTTGAACAATCTTGGTAGATGTCTACCAGACAATGCCTTATGCAAAATATCTAAGCTCTAGGCCTTTTGGGTCTTTACAAGAAGATTTTTTAAATTTATTCTTATAATTCCTTTCCGTTGCCATGGCAACCAGATTTCTGCATGGAATGAAATTCTTTGAACAACTTTGGAAGCCCTTCACCCAAGGATCAATCCTGCCAAGTTTGGTTTAAATTGGACTAGTGGTTTTTCACAAGAAGATTTTTTAAGTTCACTATATAATCTATATAACACACACACACACAAACAAACACACACACAGGTGAATCGCTATATGCCACCGCATCGCAGATGCTGCGGTGGCATAAAAAATCTTTTATAGACAGCATACAGTTCAGCAACCACTGTTTATGTCATACCAGTATTCTAACCAAAAGAGAATGTGTCTCATTGCCAAATTGAAAAGTTGGGAAATGTCTTGCATGATTTTTTTTAAAGAATCATTTTAGGTCTGTAGCTGAATTTTTTATACAAATACTTAAGGGGTTATGAAATATCAGAGAAATAATCAAATCACAAGAAGCCACATTTTTATGTTATATATTATATTTATGGACATTCATTTGTACATTATTTCTATTTTCACTGACAGCTGAAACTGACCTTTCCCAAATAAGAAAATAATGGAAAGTTATATACACAACTTGATGTGAAAAATTATAATTATAACTTTTGTAAATAATTATCTTTACCTTTCTTTTCTTTCCCTTGTTCCTTCATGTTACCATTGTCTGACTTTGTAGCTGTAGAAAAGTCTGTTATGCTTTTCTGTTTGAGAACCCTAGACATAATTACAAAAGCAAGAATTAGAGCTGCAAGACATACAAAGTGCTTGACTATTCTCAGTGCTCCATTATAAGTAAGAAAACACTTGGCAAGTATTTTCAATGTTAACAAAGGGGAGTAAGGTATTTAAACATAAAATGTAATGCTGCTAGTGTTATGGCTCTTATCAGAACCATTCTTGAATAATTTCACCTTTTAGTTAAATCCATGCAACAGTTCTCGCGCTTGACCAGTAACTAACAATTATGATCTAAAAGGCATGTGTGAAACACATTAGACAAACATAAAACAGTAACAACAGAAAAGGTCTAAGGCCCCCAAGGTTACATGTAGGTATGTGTAAACGTGTTTGTTTCGATTTTCATTCATAAACGTTTACAATATTTTTTACCATTTAAACGACATGAAAACATTGTCTTATCAAAATATCCTAGTTATCACATACATGTATAATATGAAATTTATCAATTTTTATTGACTTATTAGTTATTTCCAGTGAAAGGAAAGGAGATAGAGTTTGCAAGTCTATAAAAAAAAACGTAGCTAAATATGGCTTTTTTGAAGGGTGTGAAACTTCTATAGCATACAATATTTACTTTGATTAAACACCGACCTTACAATGTTTCATTTATTAGAGAATAACAAATGTGTTTCATATATACACCACCGCTGTTCATTATAATAAATTGTCCACATAAACAAGCATGTTTCAGACCAATATTTAGTGTTGTCAGGCTTCTATATAAGCAACACTCCGATTGGCCAATGAGAGGAAGGTAGTCTAGTACTGGTGTAACTCTAACGATGGTTAGGACACTACCAGCCCATATGACTTAAATACTGTTGGGAAAAGGCGTAAAATGAAACAAACAAACAAAGCCAATGATAGTCAGCAGCCTGGAATAAGGGTGTTTACAACTCAACTCTTCATGCAGCATCACCGTGCAATAATCACTTGTGACTATATAATTCTTTAGGTAAAGTGGATTTACCCTCGATCTTTTAAAAGAGCCAAATGGGGATGCATGCAGAAAATGTGTGCCAACCCCCTAGCGATGAGCCCTGAACATTATTTATTGGTACATGTATTAAAAGTAGAAAGTAAGTAATTGTTTTGCACCTCGAATACCAGGTATTGTATAATACACAGTACCACCATTTTAACAGTATTGTTTCGGTTTTTAACAAACGTGTAAACGTTTACAAGGGTATGACTAAATACCGAATATGAATTCATATTCGCGAATATGAAGAGAATACGGAATATTAATATTATTTTCATAAAATTTTGGCATAGGGTCAAATATTTACACTTAAATTAACATAATTATACATGTACCATAGTGAATATTTGTTACTTGAAAAATTAAAGCATAATTAGTATATTTTACATGTATAAGCGTTGTTGTTATATGCATGTATACCATAGGGACTAGGCATGTTGGGGTGATAGTATACAAAAGTAAAAACTAAAAAAACAAGAGCTGTTGGTAGGACAGCACGCTCGACTATTCTAAGTGCTTGATAGTAAAAGAGCCTTGATAATGTTAAATTTTTTAAGTTTACAAAAGGGCTAATTTTTTTTATAAATTCATGTTATACGAGGGTTGTTCGGAAAGTTTTGAGACAATATGATTTTCTCTGTTTCTAATTACAGCTGCGAATATTATTTAATACAAATTATAGCTTAATATGTTATTTATCCGAGTTATGTCTTTAAAACGTTGTAACGTTACTATACGGCATATAATCGTTTCCATAGCAACACCTGTCTACGCATCCTGGCGCACGGACTATTTTCTTGTTATAAGTTTTCTTACTGAATAAAAAGAGCCCCTAAAATTGCGCCAAACGTCATGAAAATTTTATGACGTCAATTCCAACTTAAGGACGTCATTTCCGCTAGTTGTTTAAGCCGTTACCGCAGATCATTATAGCAATACGTGCGCGACAAGACAACGACTATGGAAACACCGTCAAAAGAGGAACAGCGTGTTTTTATTAAGTTTTGCGTTAATCTTGGGAAAACGCCAACAGAAACTAAGCAACTTCTAGAACAGGCAAACAACGGACGTACTGTTAGTCGACCATTGGTATTTAGATGGCATAAAGAGTTTCGGGATGGCAGAAAGTCAACAAAAGACAACTACTCACCCGACCTGGCCCCAATGGACTTTTCCGTTTTTCCGGCCATCAAATCCGAACTACGAGGAATCCGGTTTGAGGACCTAGTTGAACTGCGCTCTAGAGTTATGAGCATTATTGCAACATTTAAATCTGACTGGTATAGAAATGTATTCGCCAAGTGGGTTACGAGGCATGAGAAATGTGTACGTTGTGAAGAAAGATACTTTGAAAAGGAGTAGCAGTTGACTTTTCTACGGTGACGTTAAACTCTGGAAATAACGGCAACGTCGGATAACGTCGTTGCGTGCGCCGGGTCACCGGTAGTGTCTGTGCCTAACGCTTTGTAGCTTTTGTATACATGAAGCTATTGTTATGAAATTTTACACTATAATAGATGAGGTATTAAAGTAATACATAGTAAACTCTTGTTTGATTTTATCTTTTCCAATGCTAAATATTGACCCAGTCTCAAAACTTTCCGAACAACCCTCATAGGCCTTATAGAGAGAGTCTTATTATACAGTATTGGCTTGACTATTTAGAAGGTAATGTCACAAGGGTGTTTTATTGAGTATAATAATACTAATTACCTATGAATACATAAAATTGACAGAAAAGGTACAAAGGCTTGTTATTAAGATGTTTTATCAAGTAAATAACTGCTTTATTATTATGAATGCATAAAACTGTCCCAAAAAAGGCACAAACCCATCAGTAGTTATTGAGATAACAGCTTACAAGCAAAACTTTACCATGAATTTCTAAGTTGAAAAAGGGGAGAAAAATCAGCCTAAATGCAAGATAGAATTATGGATCTTTGTCAGTGACCTACAATTATGACCCTAAATGCATATGAGAAGTTTTAAATAAATATCTTTAATAATTTTGAGATATGTAAAACTTGCATGTAAACATTAACCAAGAGACTAAGTAGAAAAGGGGATATGAATCAGTCTTAATGCAAGATAGAGTGGAACTTGGTCAGTGACATACAATTATGACCCTCCAATTATGACCCTAAGTGCATGTGTAAAGTTTCAAGTAAATATCGTTGAAGACCTTTAACCTTTAACCAAAATTTCTAAGTTTCAAAGGGGCAAATAATTCTGCAAATATTGCAGGCAGAGTTATGCAATTTTGCAAACTGATGTACACTGTTACTATAAAAAAGTATTTTAAATTTCAATTGAATATCTCAAGCAATAATTGAGATATTTGACTTTACAAAAAAACTTTAACCAAAATTTCTAAGTTCCAAAGGGGCATAATTCTGTCAATATTGTAGGCAGAGTTATCCAGTCAATCTGATGAACCTTGTTACTATCAATAAGTATTGTAAGTTTCAATTGAATATCTCAAGCAATAATTGAGATATTTGACTTTACAAAAAACTTTAACCAAAGTTTCTAAGTTAAAAAGGGGCATAATTCTGTCAATATTGTAGGCAGAGTTATCCAACTTGTCAATCTGATGTACCTTGTTACTATAAATAAGTATTGTAAGTTTCAATTGAATATCTCAAGCATTATTATAATTAAGATATTTGACTTTACAAAAAACTTTAACCAAAATTTCTAAGTTAAAAAGGAGCATAATTCTGTCAATATTGTAGGTAGAGTCATCCAACTTGTCAATCTAATGTACCTTGTTACTATAAATAAGTATTGTAAGTTTCAATTGAATATCTCAAGTAATAATTGAGATATTTGACTTTACAAAAAACTTTAACCAACGCAGACGCCGACGCGGACGCTGACGCCGGGGCGACTACAATAGCTCTCATATTCTTTGAATAGTCGAGCTAAAAACTATATAGACTATATATCGTCGAGTGACCCGTTTTTACGCTGCCCTATTTCGACGCCATTTATATTTTGCCTCATAATTGATATAAGCTGCCGCTTACGTCATTACTGTACTACGCTATAGCAAAAGGGGATTCCTCTAGTTTGTCAGGTAACAATATGTAGTAAGTAAGACACCCAAAGGTAAGATTTAGCATGTTATACCTTATTTAAGAGATTTTTGTATGATTTCACTAATGCAATTTTGACCCTCACTTTACTATGTCATGCTTTCCTTGAAAAAATCGGCTGGAAAATACCTCCCTGTCTGCTGACCTCATTTCCTCATTCTCAGGTCACATGGCAGTAAAATTACCCAATAGTGTTGTTTTTGGCGCATTTTTTCACCCTAAAGCAACCTGTACGTGTTGTATATTTTTTTAACGGTTATTAATCGATGAATGAATGTTAATTGAAAATTAATTGGATATGTTTATCTTATTTGGATGGAATGAATTGCCATGATTTAGTAAGTTGCTCTGCTAAATGTATTATTTTGTTTTTGCAGGTTCAACAAAGGAAGTTAATGTGCTATTTTCCAACCTTTATTATTCAGCAGAGGAGGTCAAACAGACTAGGGCAACCACCCAAACCACTGTAAAAATACAACAATAGCATTTACCATATATAATTATGCTTTATTATTGAAAGAAATAAAGAATAGATAAACTATTTTTCACTTGTTGATACTTTGCAGGTCTATGCTCTTGATATTGGTGAATAGCGTAAGTAAAAGTATTATGGTGTACAGTCTCCTGTAGTGTGTAATTAAATTAGCCAATCAATAGCGTCGTTTTAGGGCACTCTCAATCAAAATGGCCGCTCCTGGATGAAGTGAAAGTAGGATTGTTCTTGAAAAGGAATAGCTGGAAAACAGCTTAAATTCACTCATTTCATAAAGGTTAGAGATTTTTTAATAAGTTAAAACATTTTATACAATACAATCACATGGTTTTAATAGACGCATACAAAACAATCCTTATGGGCGTCGAAACTGGTCACTCGAGGATATTATACATGAGGTGATTTTTTTTTTTTTTTTAGTTTTTACTTTTGTATACTATCACCCCAACGTGCCTAGTCCTTATGTGAAAAACAAGTAATTTTACAGGGGGTACAAACTTTCAGCAATAGCAAAATATCTACAAGGCCAAGCACCTATTTATTTGTGATATTTTGCATGTATAGGGAGTTACTAAAGCAGTGACAGAGTTTCTGTAGCACGTATATTTGCAGGTATGTTTTGCCAGAGGGACAAATTATGTTGTTTTGGGTCTCGGTCCACTGTAGATTTTGGCTTTTACGGAATGAATTGCAATTTTTTTAACTGCCTGACTGTTGCACATGGGAGGATTTCATTATAGATTTGCAATGTTATGACATGTTCTTAATAAAATGTGTTTTCTTTTTCCAGGTTGTGTAGTTTGGGATCAGATTTATCAGACATATTGCTTGTAGGACATTGACGGCAGAAACTTGAAATTTAGTGTGGAGTGCCACCTAACACTAAAACCTTTAAAACAAGATAATATAGTCGATGAAATTGAAATTCATAAAAATTTTTACTTTCACTTTCGTTTGTCGCGCGAAATTTGATAATTTTAAATCGGTTTGCATACTTTTTATTCGACGTCATTATTATAAGGGAGTTTCCACAATGAGAGTAGATATTATATTCTGCCAGCAGTCTCTTAGATATGTCCCTGTAGAACTTCAAGATAATCATAAACAAATATTTCGAACTTTGGTTGTGCAATGTGGATGGTATCCGTAATATCAAAGGTAGTCCGAATAATATGTCTTCGTGTAAAATAGTAATTGTGATAATTAAATATAGGTCTTAAACGACTAATTTAAAAAAAAAGAAAAGTATGACGACACCTAGTTCTGGCTTCCATATAAAGCCCCCACGATTACACGTTTAAACGGATTCGTTTCGATTTTCATTCATAAACGTTTACGATATTGTTTACCGTTTAATCGAAATGACTGTATTGTCTTACAAAATTTCTTAATCATTGCCTGTAATCATGGATTCTAGTGGTTTATTCCAAAGTAAACAAACGGAAAATGGGTGTTTACAACCCTCCACACAGCATTATGGGTTAACAATGCAAAAAATGTGTGCTGACCCAATTGTGATGAGCCCTGCACATTCTTTATTTGTACATGTATTAAAAATAGAAAGAAAGACATCATTTGGCGACTCAAATACATGGTGTGTATAGTACATAGAGGTACCACCGTTTAAACGGTATCGTTTCGGTTCTTAGCAATCGTGTAAACGTTTACAAAAAATTGTAAACGTGGGAGCCTTACAAGTTCCATAACTTTATATGTCGCTTTTATTTTGACGTTGCGACAGTAAACAGGTCAAGCAGAACTATAAAACCTGTTCGCTGAAGTATCTTTAGCTAGACGACACCTTAGTCATTTTTTTGTAGTTTTCAAAGTTTTCATAATATGCTCTGAACAAAATAGAATGCCAGATAGAATAAAATGATGTGATTAAAACACAAAATGAATCAATCAAATCAACATCAGCCCTCTGAATGCACTCCACTGCTGGATAGTAAAATTTTGTGATACATACATTTAGATTGTAATATGAGACTGTTTATATAAATGTATACATGCGCATGCTTAGAAAGTAGTCCAACAGTACTTGTTAAGAGATTATCTTCAGTATTAAACTATTTAAATTGAACGTGGAACTTATATTTTCTGGACCACTTAAATCTAAATCAGAGGAAGAAAAAGTTTCATACTTATTGCTATGGATTGGTGACGAAGGCAGAGAAGTGTACCGAACATGGGACCTTAGTGCAGAAGACGCCAAGAAGCTTAACACATATTATGTAAAATATAAAGATCACGTGCAACCAAAACTTAATCCGATATTTGCACGATATCAGTTTATGAACGAGATTCAAGGAAGTGACTCAATTGACGCTTTCGTGACGAGGCTAAGAAACAAAGCCACAGATTGCCAATTCACAGACGAAAATGAAAACATCCGAGACAGAATTGTATTTGCATGTTATAGTTCCAAAGTACGTGAAAAACTAATAAATGAAGGCGAAAAATAACATTAGACAAGGCAATACAAATTGCACAAAATTACGAATATTGCCAAAAACAGATGGCAACCATGGGGGCAGCTGCGCAACAACCAATTGACGCTGTTAAGACGCAAAGGCATTATAGAAGAAAACAATCAGCAAATGGACCCACTAAGACGGGAAGGATGCAAGGACATGGATCACAAAATGTTTGTGGGCGTTGTGGCACGCGACATGACCAGAGAACAAACTGTCCGGCAAAAGGGGCTACATGCTATAAGTGTAACAAACTGAATCACTTTTCAAAACAGTGCAAATCACAGAAAAACGCTATAAGTGTCAATCAAATAGGGGACAATAGTGACATTGAACAAACTTGTGCAATGCAGTTGATGGATACTCAATTAATACGGTGAGTACTAGCTTACATTCTCCAGACTGTGTTAAAACCGAAATTTGTCTTGGCCCAAACAAATGCCCAATATCATTTAAAATTGACACTGGCAGTGCTGCAAACATTCTGCCCAAGCAACAATTTCAAAAACTGAATTTAAGTACCCCACTTGAGGCCCCTGATTGCAAATTAACCTCATATACAGGTGAAGCACTTTCAATCCTGGGAACAGTCATGTTGACCTGTTATTTAGGAAATCAGTCAATGATTGCAAAGTTTTATGTGGTAGATAGAAATGCATCCCCTCTCTTAGGCTTGCAAACTTCATTAAACCTTGGCCTGATTAAGCTCACATTTTCTGTGGAACACTCCCTCCCTGACAAGAATAAAACATTTCTGACCAGAGAAATAGTCATGAAAGAATACAGTGACCTATTTTCTGGTATTGGAACTATTGATGGTCAGTGCAGTTTGCATTTAAAGGAAAATGCAGTACCGACTATTAACCCACCACGTAGAATACCCGACGCCTTAAGAGCACGTGTAAAATCAGAGCTTGACAGAATGATTAAAGACAAGATAATCACAAAAGTCAATGAGCCTACTGATTGGGTTAATTCCCTTGTCGTTGTAGAAAAGCCCAAAACTGGGGCATTACGAATATGCCTTGACCCTAAAGCATTAAATGAGGCAATTCGTAGACCGCATTTTCCCATGCCTACTTTAGAAGATATTACTTCAAAACTTAATGGCGCATCAATTTTCAGTATTCTTGATATAACGCATGCATATTGGAGCTTACAGCTTGACAAACGTTCGTCAATGCTAACTACGTTTAACACGCCGTTCGGAAGGTACAGATGGCTTAGACTTCCGTTTGGTATATCGGCTTCCGGTGACTTATTTATGCAGAAAATAAGCGAAATTCTCGAAGGACTATCGGGCGTAACAGCAATAGTCGACGATATTCTTGTATACGGTCGCACGCAGGAAGAACACGATAAAAATCTAAAGCACGTGCTTGAGCGCGCACGAGAAAAGGGTGTCAAATTAAACCCAGATAAATGCAAAATTGGTGTACAAGAAGTACCATTTTTCGGTCATGTAATAAGCAAGGATGGTCTTAAACCAGACCAGTCCAAGGTCAAAGCTATAAGCGAAATAGGTCTTCCAAATACAAGGCCAAAGTTAGAAACATTTTTAGGTATGGTTAATTACCTTGCAAAATTTGCGCCAAATCTCGCGGATGCGACAGCTCCCCTCAGGAGCCTCTTGAGAAAAGATGTCGAATTCTGCTGGGAAGAGCAACATGATAGAGCCTTTCAAAAGGTTAAACACATGATATCTGAAGCACCTGTGTTAGGTTATTATGACCCGAAAGCACCACTCACATTAGAGTCTGACAGCTCGAAGGACGCAATAGGCACGTGTCTCATGCAAAATGGCAGACCGATTGCATATGCGTCGAAAAGTTTAACCGAAACTGAAAAGGGTTATGCTCAAATAGAGAAAGAGTTATTAGCCATATTGTATGGTTGTACTCGTTTTCATCAATACACATACGGGAGACATGTGACTGTACACTCAGATCACAAACCAATCGCTGTTATAATCAAAAAACCATTGTCAGCCGCACCACCTAGACTGCAGAGAATGTTATTACAATTACAAAAGTACGACATTAAAGTTATATATGTTCCAGGCAAACACATCCCGGTCAGTGATTGCTTATCTCGACAATGTATATCAGATTCGCAGTCAGAAGTAGTTCAAGGACTTGACACACATGTGCACACTGTCCGTAAACAACTCTACTTCATTGATCAAAGATTGCAACATATCTCAGAAATAACAAACAGTGATAAACAAATGGTCATTGTAAAACAAACTATCATAAAAGGTTTCCCAGAGGAAAGATTGTCAATCAGATATACTTCAGTCCTGGAATCATAGGGATGAACTAAGAAATAAAAATGGTCTGATATTTCGAGGTTAACGAATAATTATTCCAAAATCACTCCGCTCTGAAATTATAGGTCAAATACACACTGGACATTTTGGTTGAACAAAACGGTTGATCGTGGGAAAGAAAATTTCTTTTGACCAGGCACGATTAAACAAAGCACAGAATATGTTTTACAATGTAGTACCTGTACCTGTCTCTCGCATCGTAATTCAGATGCAAAGAAACCTCTAATAAGTCACGAGTTTCTTGAAAGACCGTGGCAGAAAGTTGGCACAGACATTTCTACTCATGACGGAAAGAATTACTTGCTAACAATTGACTATTATAGTATATTCCTTGAAATTGACTATTTGCCACATACGGGAGCAAATACTTCGTGCACACATGTCTCGATACGGAATTGTAGATGTTTGCATGAGTGATAACGGACCGCAATTTTCGTCAGCAGAATTTGCCGAGTTAACGGAATCCGGGGGATCTAATCACATTACGTAATCGCCCTATCAAGGTAGGTCAAATGGAATGGCCAAAAAGGGTGTGTCGATTGCTTAGAAAACCTTAACTAAGGCAAAAGAATCTAGGCAAGACCCATATATATGTATTTAAGAATACAGAAACACACCTTTAGAATGTGGTTATACCCCAAATCAGTTGTTAATGGGACGAAGGACAAAGTCTGTAGTTCCAATTTCTGAAAAAAGGCTTCAGCCACAGACAGTTAGTCCATCAGTGGTTAAATCAAAAATGCAGAAAATCAAGTCAAAACAAAAATATTATTTTGATAAAAACTCAAAAAGTCTAAGTCCACTTCAAGCAAATGACTCAGTTCGTATTCGATTTGGTAAAAAATGGGTACCAGGAAAGGTTACTTCAAAGAATGGAGAAAGGTCATACAATGTAAAGACACAAAATGGCACAACTTACTGCAGCAATAGGAAATTTCTAATCAAAACCCAAGAAAATCAAATAACCGATTTTCTCCCTAATGCACTTGATTCATCGTGCACACAAAAGATCAAATTACCTGATAAAAGTTTCCCACAAAATAGTGACCCTTCTATTAACTCTCAACCACTGGCTAACACATGTGGAAATTATGTAACACGGTCTGGGAGAATTGTAAAGCCTAGTACTCGTTATCAGAATGATACTTATCAGAAGTAAACTGACTGATGATTATACATCTGTAAACGATGATTGTGTAAATAAATAGATTAGTTCGTAATGATTGCTTTTAATTATACTTATATGTAATTTCAAAAACAGATTCAATAATATTATCAATGTTTAAACTTTTAAAACATATTTTTAATATTGAATGTCTGTTTGTTATGATATACAATCAAATGCTTTTATTAAAAGAAGAGAGATGTAATATGAGACTGTTTATATAAATGTATACATGCGCATGCTTAGAAAGTAGTCCAACAGTACTTGTTAAGAGATTATCTTCAGTATTAAACTGGTAGTCATAGAACACACTTGTGTATCTTATTTCTCATTTGAGTTATACGTTTGTCTACTTGTGATATACTCACATACAAAACCACATAACATTACATAGATAGAACGATAAGGGTCTGTATTAATAAAAGGCATTTAAATGCTTTTCATTTATGTCATTTTACAAAACAGGAGGCATGACTTTTTAATGAAAATGGAGTGAGGGGAATAATCTAAAGTTTTGGACATAATTTACTGGTCAAATGGCACCCAAATCTCCAGTCCTATCATGTAAAAAAACACCTTCAGTGGAGTCCCTTTAAAATTAATCACTTTAATATCATATTGTTATTATATATCTTCCCATGGACTTTAATTAACAATTAAAGTCTGAGATCTTCCTGACAAGTATATTACACTTCCTGAGAGAAGAAAATTTCAAGAAAGATATTTAAAAAATATGACCAGAGATTTATGGCTCTGTCACTTTATCCCTTCAATAGCTTTAGAGTTCTATTGTAACAAGAAATTTTCAGCAAAATTGTAATAGAGGAGATAATTTTAATAATGAACTCCATAGAAAATGTTGTCATTTATGATAGTAATGGAGGGAAAAGTGAGCTTTTCTGAAATACCATTTTCAAAGTTAATACATGTAATAAGGATCTAAAAATAATCTCCGCTTTTCATTGTATTTTTTAACTACAACATCATTGGCTTTGACTGACTTTTTTTCTTACTTCTCAAGTCAAATACATATGATGAAGAATATTGTAAGAAAGAATTCTACAAGAAAACATCATTGGGAAATCCTTAAAATGTCTACAATTTCTCTCATTACTGTTATTATTAATATTATACCTTATAAACCAATTTTTAAAACACCAGAAAACGTCAACTCAAATTAAATTTTCTCTTTTATTGTACTTTAATTAGCATTGTACTAATTTACATTATTTGCTATAAATAACAAGTGTAAAAATAAAAATATATATTTTCTATATATACAAAAAAAACCCAGATATTTCCATAGAAGTGCATAACTAATATTATCATAATTGTTAATAAACATTTAAAGTGTAATACAAGTAATAACCCACATGAATCCACATCATAACAAACCTGAAAATAACAATACACAAGCAACACACATTGAATTTTGTTTCACTTAGATTTATGAATGCTTCAATTTGAAACTTTTCAGGGTTTTCTTCTATAATTGAAACAGTTGAAATTTCATGACAGATTGTCAAGTTCATGAGAGATTGGCTAGAGTCCTGCATCTTTGAAAACAACAGATATTTATTCATATTATAACTTTAAACAATTACTATATGTGATTAAAATAAGCTTTTATAATTTGATGTCATTCACACCAACCCTTTAAAGGTACATTTATATACATGTATATTTGACACATTCCAGCTATACTGTTTGAGGAACAAAGCACTAGTCCCTCTCTGAATAACTTATGCGGAAGTGAGTGCCTGATTCAAACCACTGACTTTCATATCAGTAAGCTGATTGGATAGCTCTTCACATTAAATAAAGGAAAACTTAGAGATCTGACCCTACAACAATGAGAAGCAAGTGTTTCTAAGTCATAACTTCTAAGCCATGTTTAATAGGCTTTAATATCATTTTATCAGTCAGATCAATCAATGACTACATGTATAACCAGTCAGTCATGGTCAATCAACTCAAACATTATGATACCAGTCATATTCATCAGTAACGATAGCCACTTAGCCATGGGCTTGAATATTACCATACTTGTTACATCATTAGAATTAGAATTAGTGACCATTAAAATTCAGCCATAGTCAATAGGTTATTATAATTATTATCATATCAATCACATTCATCAGTGAGCATAACCACTCAGCCATGGTCAATAGGATTTATTATAATTTTATCAGTCCCAAACCATGACATTAAACATAGTTTCATTTTTCCTATCATTTTATCAATAATCAACATACATGTGCCTGCAATGTTGAAAATAAAATATAATTATATACTGTATACAAAGTGATGACAGGTTGTGTGAGACCAAAATTAAAGTGACATTATGCTCATATTTTCATAGTCAAGTTGAGATGAACTGACTATATATTTCAAAATATTGACTGTTAAAATAGTGATTGACCATCAGTTCACAATGAAAAATGTTTAATATAAAATTAAAATCTGCCTAAAATATAAAAAGACTGTCCCATTCTTTTTATGACCTGAACGTTACAAGTAAATTCAAATGGTTATTTACGAAAAATAATTTGGATCCATGCATTGTTTACTGTTAATGTGAAATATTTTTTGATATTTAAAGGAATTATGGCAAAATAAAAACTTATTTTGACTTTCACTTGTTCACTAATTTATACCCTTGGATGGGCATAATGTCACTTTAATGCTTACCAAACTCCAAGTCTTGTAAATACCATAATATATATGCTTAATTTGGTTTACACATAAGCTGTACCAATGAATCACTGAGATAATGTTTTCTTCATGTATACTTGAGTCATTACAGCACTTATTTTCACACTTAATGTTGTTCTAACCAGCATAGTCAAATCTTTCAAAAAAGATATTCACCAATGTGCTTCAGTCAAAATCAAAGTAACAATACAATATACATGTATATTATATGACAATAAACAAGTTTTCACATTGATTGTGATTATGAGTGTAATATTGCATTCATTAAAAGTAAGCACCATTGCCTATATCTATTATCACAGGACGCTTTATGGTAAAATATAATGTCTTAAACTTCATCTGTTCTTTTCTGTGATTTTGTCGAACATTGCTCTTACATTTTGACAAATCATTTGTGCTTGTTCCTGAAGTAAAAAAAGATTATTAAAACTGATAATTGACTAAATTACCAATGCATTTCTGAACTGGTTTGTTTGTTTTCTTGTTGTTTTCATGCGGACTTTTACTCACTTTTTGGTCATATCTCCGCAACTGATCCACTTCTCCTCAAGTGACCAACTACAAATCTCACAATATCTGAATCAGCAGTTAGACACATATGAAGTGAGACACATATGACCAAAAGATACAATGTTCAAGTTCATTTGTCACAGACAAATTATGTCTTGACTGATGAACTAACAAATGACCCCCGGATTAATAATCCCATTCCCTCTTGCTGAGCTAAGTGGACAGACTGAAATGATATGCTAATAATTAAATGGTATTTCCCCTATAATAATGTAACATCTAATGCATCTGTTTCTTTTTTTTAAAATCAAAGTACAATTAAATGGATTTGCCTAAATTAATGGCAAGCATCATAAGATTGGAGATGCATTATGTAATATGTACATACAAAGATATAAAGATGATAATCAAAACAATTAATTCCAAAAATCTTCATGCTGTCTACATGATGTTAAATATCACAAATATTTCTCAATGTGTTTACTCAATATTGATGTGATAGCTCTGAATTCTGTCCATTATAAATTCCCTGCCAGTCAATATTAAAGAGACTCCACCACTAATGTTTTAGAAATAACATCATTTTTTGAGATATATGCAGCATTTGATGTATAATTTTGTGGATATTTGATGTATAATTTTGTGGATATTTGATGTATAATTTTGTGGATATGGAACAAAAACTTGTATGTGAAATATCCAATCATTTTCCCACTGTGATTTTTTTGTTCAGAATAATTATTTTCTGAAAAATACCTAAAAATACAAAGAGCGTTTAAACACTTTTTACTGAATCTGGGTACTATTGCACAAAAAGTATATTTCTGCTAGTAGTTTTTTTGCATATATTTCTGCGACAGTTGATTTGATCTATGTTTTAATTCCAAATTTTATGTCTTGAGTCCATTTAATCATCCAAATGAGGAATAACAATTTCTGTCACCTTGGTACAGTAACCGGTTAGCTCCTATTAAATCTAAAAGGTGTTAACCTGTTACTGCACTAAGGTGACAACTTATACTATAAGATTATATGAAAACGACATGATACATCATTACAATGTACATGTATAATAATAATAATAGAAACACATTATGGACAGGGTATTACCTCTGAAAGACATTCAAACACATATGCACTGAACACAGATTTGTTGACATTTCCAATTTTAAAGGCGATATTATTCACACTTCCTCCGTCACTGTACTGTACAACCTGTGCTATCGTATGTAATGGATGACGCTGCAAAACTTCCTGCAAAATTAATTTAATAATGGCACTCAGAAAAAAAATTTCAGTCACAAGCCAGGAAACTATAGTGTACATTATCTTTCAGGTAGTGTCTATCAAAAACTTGTTCAAACTTGGGAATTTTCCTTCTGTACTGTCTTCCTTAACTTTGATAAAGATAACATTGAGCTACATTTATTAAAGTTAATTCACTGGAATATTCATGGTTAAAGTCATAAAGCACTGAGTAGCACCACTGACCTTTAAGCTAGCTGGATAGATTTTTCACATGAAAGAATTCATAGAGATGGGATTTGAGCTCACAGCTGATTGAATATCCAAAATGCCATTCAATATTGGCATTGAAAGGCAAATGATTTAAAGTAATTTATTCTATCGATTTTGTAGAGGTGCAGGCCATGATTATTTCTTGTTCTACTAGTATTTGGTGTATTACCAGTTTTACATTGTACCATTAACTTGCTGAAATTTTTGTAATGACCTTGCCCAGCTTTAAAATTGGAACAGTCTATTAAAAGTTTAAGAGATTATATATCAAATCATACAAAATGTCAGGGCAGCTATAAACCAAATTAAGCCTTGTCAGAGTGAGTGATTAGTGGCAAAAGTGAGGGTTCAGTCACATACATGTATAAACAAAATTTATTTTTTTATTGCTTTTTTCATTCTGTATTAGAACTATTCTGTTTTCTGTTGAAAGCTGCAAACTTAAGTTTATTGCTCATTTTTATGGTGCCGGAGGAATGACATTTGCGATATTGTAGTTTACCATATTGTAATAAAACAAGACATTGTGACTGGTCAATCAAGAACCTAAGATCAGTGGACCAGCAGCTCTCCATATTGTGTTAATCAGACAGGCTCCCATGCTGTTGACATTATAAGATGATTGAACTCAGTTTAGAAAATCTATAATGTATATTTTCTTTAAATTACTGTGCATGGATTATAAGAGTTAATTCGGCATGAGGATAAGAAACAACAATTAATACTTGTGCTTTCATGTCTAATACTTTGACACCATGTATTGAGACACTAATCTTTACTTTATCATCTTCCTGTGGGGATATTGGTAACTTTCCCTCAATCTGTAAAACAGAATCAAGATAATTTGAATTACACAGTAAGTTTGATATTCAGGTACAGAGTTGTTTCCCTTGTTTAAAAAAAAATACATGTAGTTTATATTTAGTTTTCTGAACAACTGTCAATGACTACAGGTAATTAACTGGGACTGGAAAAATAATGGTTTACTGTAACATAAATTGTAAATGTATAGACAATTATATTTTAAGGTTAAAACTCATGCTTACTAAATAACAGAGTTTGGTAAGATAATGGTACTAACCTGAGATTCCTCTATTCTATCCACGAGTTGGGCCTCCCTGTCTCGTGTTATAGAATGACTCATGACAATATCTGGAACAATGCCAACAAAATACACCTCATACAGCTGCTTAAACCTTTCACTGCCATCTTTACTGTCCTTCAGTGACCCAGATTCATTACTTGACGAGTGCTGTAATAAAAATTCAATTTATTTCAAGAGCTTGATAGAATCTACATGCATATCAAAACTTTTGTAGCCTTTAAGTTCTTATAAGTATTCATCAACTTCATGAGTAATTTGTATAGAATTGATAATGATTCAGGGCTACAGATAACATTTTGTGTATATTGGGTAATTACCCCTTGTTTTGTGATCTATTGGGTTTTTTCTATTTTCTTAGAGTTATTTCTGTATTTTTTACCCTACCCTCTCTGACCAATTTGGGTTATAAAGCATGAGTTCATGTATTTTACCCCAAATCTCTGACCTTCATTGTACATTGTTGTAGGTTTTGTATGCTTTATGGTTTATTTGGCCTAGGAGATTTCCAAGGTGCCTGATATAATTTAAAGGTTAAAACAGTCTGAAACAGTATGATCTGCCTGATGTACTGTATGTACATGTACAGTGTTAAGTATTATTTACGTCATTACGCACCAGTTCAAATGTATTTTGCATCAACAAGAATTTATTTACTTTTTCTTACCATTAGTTATTATTTCTAAATTGTGTTTTTTGACATTTTAAATTTACTTGGGTAATAACGTAAATCTGCTGATTTGCCCACTTACGATCAAAGGGATCCGGCACAGTGTTGGGATAGTGTAAAAAAATAATTCTAGAATTTTTTTTACACTTTATATATAATATATAGACAAGGTGTTGAACTCGCCAAATCGGCCGAATGCCCCTAGTCCAGTATAAGTCAAAATTACAAAGTCATTCTTGCGTAAATCATATAAAGCTATATATCAAATTGCAGCTAAATGACATCACTAGACGTTGACAATAACATTACTGTCCCCACTTAAATCGTTCTACGTGAGTCACGTACGACTAGCAAGGACACACTGTATTGGCTAGCCGTATGGCATTTTCAAAATTAGATTTAAGTCGAAAATGCATATGTTATTTTATGACTTTAAGCGAGGATTTTTAAGCAAGAAACAGCAAATGTCTTCGTATGTTTACTTTTTAGAGATTTATCTCCTTGTTGGCTACACTAAATAAAGTACCAATATATCGATCATTGTCATCTCAAGACATTGAGAAAAAAATAACGTTTGGTCGCAGTTAAATAACATCAATTTCTTAATCGGACAAAAATCATAATCGATCATCGAAAATAATCGAACAACCCTTTTCGATCAATCATCGATTATAATTATAATCGAAATATTTACATTAACAAAAGTTAATATGTACATGTACATATCATGCTTTAATATTTATAAGAATTCCATTAATATTCTGTATTTTGTGTAACTACCACTTTGTCAGCTGAAATACACTAGTTTAAAGATCTTCGAGTAAAATATTTTAATCAAATAAATTTATCAAAATCTATAAATTAATGTCTCAATTTGAATAAAAGAATGAATAAACTATGTATGGGAACTTCCGAAGGTGCAACCTATTATGGGGACAAGTAAATTTGGTCCTTTCTTAACTCAACTACCAGGATTTTTTAAAGACACTACACTGTATATGTTCATATTCATTATTGTGACCCCCTATACAGCAGTGTGTGGAATAATTTCATACATAATCTCCTTTGTGTGTGATCAAAACATGTTTATTTTATATGTTCAAAGTGACTGTGTAGAAATTCTTAATTCTCTAATGTCAAATTTGAACACAGTATATCTTTAAATTTAAATGTCTCATTGTCAACTATTAACTCTGTGGTCACCAGTAGTCACCAGTATGCTTTCATATTCCTTTGAATGAAAAATCATAGTGTAAACCAAAGATGGCTTTAATTTATTGTTGTTATAATTACAGTAAGTCACTTAAAGTAACAGCAAGAAAAAAAATTACCGATGATCGATTATTAAACTTGTAATCGATCATCGTAATCATTTCCTATAAACGATCAATTTTCGATTATACTCGATCATCGCTTAATCCCTAATTGAAATACATGTAGTTTACAAGATATTGATGATAATCCATTTTTGTTTCATTAAGTTTAATTTTCGACACCTTTAAAATGTAAAAATTATTGTTGTTGGGCTCCGATTATTGCGTCAATTACCGACCGTATAGAAGTTTGTCCATCATTAAGGAAAGTTTGCATGTTCCGTGAAATGCATTTTAAAATTCTATTGTCAGTCGCTGGGTAGTCTTTAATTTAGGCTTATTAATTGATTATGCTTTTATGTTCGATATTTATCTATTGAATTTGTATTTGAAAATTATACAATTATTTTTGCTTTTCAATTTTTTTTTCAATGTTCTTTTTATTTATTCCACTCGGACTCCGATTATTATTTATTCGATCCATTTGCTTAATTAACAAAAATTCACCTTTCATACAAATAAAACAACAAATCATAATCATGAGGAACAAAATAACATATGCATGTTCGACTTCCATATATAATTTTGAAAAGTGCCGTACGGCTAGACAATACAGTGAGTCCTGGCTAGTCGTACGTGACTCACGTACGGCTAGAACTTTTGGCTAGCTGTACGGGCCCGTACGGCTAGCCACTTTCTTTTGAAAAAAATACACTGTTATTAAAAATTACAAAGCCATGTTTTCAATTTAAGCGGTACGTTACGATACCGAAATCAACTTGATTTCGGTAAAGTTACCGAAATCAACTTTTCATTACCGAAATCAACTTATAAAATCACAATTAAGCGTTTTATTATATTTTTTTCATTATAATATATTACAATAGGTTAAGTTTGACTTCCATGCAAAAAATCAGTTCAAAATAATTATTAATAATGAAATTAGAAACAAATAACTAAATATGAAGTCAGAAGATTATTCCCTGATTTGTCACGAACCGAAATATATGTTACAATACCGAAATCGACTTGTAAAATCATAATTAAGCGTTCTATTTTATTTTTTTCATTATAATCTATTACAATAGGTTTAGTTTGACTTTCATGCAAAAAATCAGTTCGAAATAATTATTTATAATGAAATTAGAAACAAATAACAAGATTACTTCCCTGATTTGTCACGAACCGAAATACATGTTTCCATACCGAAATCGGCTTGTACAAGTTAAAATAAACATTTTAATAGATCTTGTTTAATTAATTAATATAAAGTCATTCAAACTGAACCATAAACAAAGGAAAATAATATTTAATTATAAAAATGATGATGTTATAGACGGACATGTATATTATATCATGATTACTTCCCTTGTTATTAATGTGTTGCAATACTGAAATCAAATAAGATTTCATTTCAAAGATGAGAACAACCCCTAAATAATTTGCATGAATTTCAGAAATAGTTGATTGGAAATTATCACAGTATTTAATTTAAATCCAATGATTATGATTTGATTAAAATAAAAAGACGAAGCAGTAGCCATTCATCATAACACCTTTACTAATAAGGAGCAAGCATACACGTGCTCGGACAATAGAGGTGTTAGTTGACATAACATACTCGTTCACCGCAATCCTTTAATATACATCGGCGCATGGAAACTTTAAAGTATCCAAACAACATAATTAGACATGATTATTTTTAACATGAAATTAAAGCTGCTTGTCTCCATTAAGACAAAAAGTACATTACAGTTTAATATAAAATGACGTATAGCGACCATCCCTATATAATATATATCAAAAGACTTTTTTTATAGTTTTATAGTATAAATATTTCAGATCTACTAGCTGGTAAAAATATAATATTATATTAAATAAATTGTCAAAAGATCTGTTTTAACTAACATATAGGGGTGGTCGCTATACGTTTCCGTAGAAAACATTTCGGTATACATTGTATGAGACAAGGTGCTTTGATATTATTATTACCAAATTGTATATCAGTTGTTCCAAAAATGTATGCAATTTTTGATGTCCCGGATACTTAACTACATATTCTACCTATTGAAAAAGTGTTAAGTCATGATTTTATGTTGATCGATTTAAAATCATTTTAAATTTCATATCTGTAAACAGCATAAATTTATGGAATGACTGGTATATATTTATATGATGGGAAAAATGGAACACTTTATACTGACAAATTTCAATTATGAAATGTTGTAACTTGTACGATTTGACACGTTGTGTATTACTGTATTAAGTAAGGTGTGAAGTAATTAAGACAGGAGGTACATTTGGCATACAATGTATGATTAAACTTTTGTAATATGTTCTAGATATGTGACATGTTTAACATTGATGTTTATGTATTAAGATGATATACTTATGTATAAGTCTAATAAAATGTCTGTTCTGTTCTGTTCTATGTTAAAGATAAAAGATTATAATGAACCATCTGTTTATGTCGTAATAAACATTTAAATAAATGACTAAAATTTAAAAATATTATGATAAAGAGTCCCCATAACATATGTTAGCGATTTGTTAATATATAGTTTAACTGTTCAATAAAAGAAAGACACAAACTTTCCAATTTTACTGCCTGATACATTATACAATTTTTATGGAACATTTTTAGAGCAGTCGAATTATATATCTGTATTCAAATTTATAATAGAAAATCATAAACTTCTGGTTAAGTTGGATATTTTTTCTTCATAAAACATAAACATGTACAAACTTTATAAATATCTTTAACTTATATTACAGAGTATTTTATTTTTCCATCATAGTCCGATCATAGCTTTTTAAAAATACGATTTGATTAGACAATTGTTATGCACGACAATCACATGCAGATATATAACATATATATTATCTACTAATTATAGACATAATTTAAACTTCACGGCTGATTTCGGTAATGCTAAACACATAACGGGTTTAGAACAAAGGGAAGTAACTCAATAATTTCATTTATGTTAATAACATCATTAAAATAAAATATTTTCAATAGATTTTTTAACTGAAAGTCTATTTCATTATTTTTCATCAAATAACAAAGAAATAATAGCAATATTTCAACTAGTTTGGTTTTTACGAGTTGATTTCGGTAATGAAAAGTTGATTTCGGTAACTTTACCGAAATCAACTTGATTTCGGTATCGTAACGTACCCCAATTTAAGGTGATTCCGCTTTGTCAGCCATGTTTGTTTTCACAAAGTCTGTCCAAAGTGAAAGTAGGCCAACATTCATATAACAACAAAGCTCACATTGTTATATGATCAGCCATTTGCAAGTACACTTCCAGTTCTATATTTTAAAGACTATTTTAAACAGACTTTAAAAAGGATTTTGCCATTCATGAAATGTGCATAAAACTTTGCAACAGAATGTTTTTGGTCTTCAGAAATGTAGCACATTCAAGGTAAATATTCTTATTGTAATCATTTTTATTTTTGTTTATAATTGTCCTTAAAATATAAACCTGGAAGTGTACTTTCAAATGGTTCATCATTTTACAGTAAGAGCTTTGTTGTTATATGAATTTTAATTTTTGGCCTACTTTCACTTTGGACAGACTTTGTGAAAACAAACATGGCTGACAAAGCAGAATCACCTTAAAATAGCATTAAGGTCACGTGTCACCAAATGTCATGCAAGACAGGACATATGCGTAATTAAATTAAACGGTTACATCACACATGATCTGAAGTTAGTACAAAATATCCGAATTGATACTATCCGATTTGACCCAGACTTCATTCATTTTTCACTGTTTGAACCAATAACAAATTTATCAGAAGAGCCTTTGTTAGAATCTTATATGACTTACGTATATATCATCAGCCTCTTTTGATCCGTGATGTGAAAGCTTAGGCTTCTTTTTCTGAAATCCTTGAAACATTTTTTTTTATTTTTTACATACCGGTGCAACATAAAATTTAAAAACTGTGGTAAATTTGACTTTGAACACCTCTAAATATTTTCGACAATGCAGGCAGGTGCTTACGTTTGGAATAACCACGGATTTATATTACAGGGATCGGACACTCCTAGTTAACCCTATATAAATGCTTAAATATCTTGTCGTGCACCAGATAAAGGTACATCGATCGATGTAATATAAATCCTTGGAATAACTAAACGTGTGATACTCTTACGTTTTTTTTATAATAAAATTGTCGATTCGACGGATTTTCTGAAAAAAATGGTCCGAGTGGGAGCATTCAGCAGGTGCGCGATTACATAGTACTTATCCCCACGATAACACACGTTTTTACATTTCAAAATTATTTTCAGACATGTACATGTGTTAAGTGCTAATCTGTTCTTAAAACTTTTATTCCATACTTATATGAATAATGCTGCATTAATTAATCAATGCATATTTTAAACCCTTAACTATTATAACCCTTTAAGAGAGCTGCTAATTTGAATTGCTTATATCAGTTTAAATTTTACATCATTTACGCTTCCGTATGTAAAGTAAAAAAACAAGTTCAAATGTAAAATAGAGAAAATAAGAATCCCCAAACAAAGCACAGGCTGCTATGATCTTTGAGAAAGGTTTTGATATGGATGCCAAACACTAAAACAGTATTCTAGAAAGAGGCGTACATAGCCGTTGTAATCAAAGCGTTAATTGTTGGAAATATATGTAAGTATCGATCATCTGTTGCTAACTTATATCACGGATTTATATTGTACGTAATATAAATCCGTGCTTATATTCATAAATATGAATAAAAAATGAACAACATAAAATCGAAAAAGAAAACACAACATCCCCAGCCACGCGGCGTGCACAAGTATGTATGTAATAAACACGCACGCACGCGCGCGCGCACACACAGGCGCACACACTCACACACATACACTTACAACTCAACACTTAATATTTTGTTGTTAAATAATCAACGTCGCCGAAGCCTAGCGTATTTGTTACTTTTCGAAGTTGCGTGATTAACCTTGTTGACCTAAAACTTTTCAAATATTTTCTTTAAACCGTAATTTTAAATGAAAAGCCAATCGGAAATTGTGACATTGAAAAACCAATTTTTACAAACAAGTACTTTTTTGTGGCTTAACTTAAGGTACATGTATTGATATTGTCCCTTGTATATTCAATAAATTGTGAAAATTTAGACGTCTACAGTATGCCACTTAAGCAAACTCAATATTTATACATTGTATCTTATCAATAAGTAAACAAGAACAGTATGCAAATGTGTTTTTGCCACGCGTGTCTGCCAGTTTACCTGTATGATAAGATTTGATAATGGGTTTTTTTCAGGACTTTAAATATTTAAAACACTTCAATTAATAATTACCAATCCATATTTACTTAACATAATGTAAATACATAAATGAATACTGTGCAAGATTTTAATTGGATATAGTTTAACCGATTCCGATTAAGGAAGAACTGCAGATAGTTAGTTTATTGGTAGTGTCATGTTATTCTAAATGATTAAGATACACATGTATTGACTGTATTCTAAAATTTTACTACTAGTTTGAAAATAACTACTTAAATAGTTTCAGCCAAGGTCCTATAACTGAAAAATAATACCTCTTATTAGTGTTAAGCTGTAACTGTATACTTTTCCATTCAATTTTCATAAATAAACGGATACAATCATAAGAACTTAGATATTCAAATGTGATTGAGTGTACTATATGAAGTACATTTTAGAAAAAATGTCAAAAATTCACTCATACTCTGAGGATGTCGACACTTCTCTATTTCACACGATAGATCGACATGCACAGCAGGTTTGTGAACTTTTCATTGTTTATTTCGTTTTTGTTTGTTTTTAATAAATTTATACCATCATTCATATTCTGGCGAATTACAGTATTGTAGTTAAAAAGATTTTCGACACGATATTAAAAAAAAATGACATGTTATTTGGCAAAAAATTATACCAAATTATTTTTTTAATTTATTCTAATAAAGTAATTTACATCAGGATTTTAGCTTTATGTACATCATATTTTATGTACATCAACAACATTGCAATGTTAGTAATTGGTGCCAGAAACTAGATTCCATTTCATAAATGAATATGATTTTGCCTATACGTTCACGTTACAAACAATAATATAGCTTTGTAAAATACATGTACAAAATCGACACACATTACTTACATAGTGTACAGTTTATGGTATTTGCAAAATCGATCGTAATTACTTTAACTACATATATATATTGTTCTTAATAGAATCAGGATGTAAAAAACAATGTACTTGATCAATTGACACGGATACAACGTTAATTGTGGACTGATATTCTTCCTGCAAGTTTATGTGTTCTTCACATACAATGCATATATATATATATTTTATAATGTTAGGTACCGATGCACAACATTTATTCGGAAGATGGTTTGGTGCAGTATTTGGAGGATCCAATAAATAAAGATGACAAAAACAAGAATGTTTATCTTGCAAGGGCAATTATTGCTTTCCTGAATGAGATAAACATATCTCGAAGAAAAAGTACATTCAAAACGTCGCAATCAATGGCAGCGATTATATATGGCAGTGCATTTGATTCGTTTACAACGCTTTGCCGGTATGGTGTTTTAGTATAAAGCAAAATTTTACGAATTGTTTGAACATGAACCGAAGTCATCCCTTTCTTTATCCTTTGTGGTCACGAATTTAAATACAGAATTCCATCATAAATAATTGTTAAACACGAATTGCTGATGTAATTAAGCTATGTTATGAACATTAATATCAATTCTAACAATGTAATGGAAACATGTGATCTATTAAATAATTGTGGTTGAGAATCTTATCAGATTAAGATATATTTGTTTATTGTATATCAAGTATATTGATATAAGATTTTTACAAATGATTTATATAATGAAATTTGAATATAAAAACGAATACGTATGATAATGAAAAATAAAAACCAACATTTATCATCAAACAGATAGGAATGAAATGCTATAAAAAATCTGGTTTTAAATATTTCAAGCGATTTATTTGTTTATTTGGTTTATTTTGATGTATGGAATTTATCTCCCTTTGCAGTAAAGCAGAAATAGAAGTTGAACTAATAACTGGAAAGTTAAAAGGATTAAAATATAGGCCAGGAGCAGAAAATGAGGAATATTTACAGGAAGGTAAATGGTGTGCATTTAAATCAAAAGATATATGGCATCTCGTCCATCCGCAATGGTCAATTAGTTCATGTTTTGGCGTTGGTTACGGTGGATATACGATTGAAGGAGATGGTCATATAAATATACAGCAAGTTGCTGAAAGCAAAGGCCAGACAATAAACGTGTTTAATGATTTCTGGTTCTGCACAAAACCGGAGATATT
The DNA here is from genome assembly GCF_026571515.1 of Ruditapes philippinarum. Taxonomy (NCBI): domain Eukaryota; kingdom Metazoa; phylum Mollusca; class Bivalvia; order Venerida; family Veneridae; genus Ruditapes; species Ruditapes philippinarum. The sequence continues at coordinate 128,432 of NW_026862030.1, read as the reverse complement.
TATTCACCACTGTTACCCAGACAACCCGGACTGGCAATTATTACCTGGAGAGAACAAAAGTCTGGTAGATTTCTTCTCTTTACCATTCTTACAACAGGGATACTACGAAGCAGGATTGGAACTTTTGTCCGAACGTTCATGCTCGTTGAACTCGACTAAAGGTGTGTGCATTATCACGTTTGCTGCTGACAAGAACTCCTCCAAAAATATGGAGTTTAATTACACACTTTCAGTTGTTGACGGTGATATATCTACAGTTAATTGGAGTGACCTTAGTCAGCTTGTGATATTTATCCCAGAACTAGACATGTACACATTCCGGATAAGCTTACCTGTTGTAGGTACTTACCTCTTCGAGATCATGGTTATTGCTGATGATATTGTAACGAACGCCGCATGTGCTGATTTCAAGATAACATGCACCGAATCGTGTAAAAAATGTAGGAAAGTCCCATTTAATGTTGGAATTGAAGGTTTTGGATATGGACATGAAGCACAAAGAGCAGGTTTGAAACATCCATCAGAAACAACACCGGTGTTGGTACTGAAATCACCAGAAGATGTTGTAGGCAGTGATTGTGAAGATGAAAGCATTGATTTCCAAATAGACAGCGATCGTATTGATGAAGTTGAGTTCTCTTCGGACATTATCGATGGCAACGGCACAGATGCAGTGAGAACACGTATGATCCATTTACATATTTAATAAGATATTATCCAAATTTAAATTAATGTTAAAATGTAATACTATGTATACTGTTATTTTACAATTACTGCAAACATTATGTAAACATCTATTGGTAATCGCAATCACCAATCTATCTACAAATGTAATTATATGCTTATATAAAGAGGTTAATTGGTGATTTTAAAAAGGGCTATGCTTTTATTTCTTTTCAAAATTTAAAAAATTTCTAAATTTTAAAAGTTTAAGATTTTTTGTTTTAAGCACTCCTCCGGGTTACTTTTTTTAAAAAAAAAATATTTTGGGGGTGGAAAGAAAAAATTTTATCAAATTTTTTAATTTTGCTAAAAAAAGGGTTTTTTTACTTGAATAAACCCCAAAGCAGATTTCTAAAATTTAAAATTTTTTAAAAAAAATTTAACCACTTTAATTAAACCTTTTTAAATTTTACTTTATAAAAATCCCAAGCAAATGAAAATTTTTTTTAAATTACAACCACATTAAGACAACCAAAAATTTTAAAAATTTTTAAATAAACTCATTCTTTTAAAATTTTTTTGGGATAATAAGTTTAGCTTCTGAATTTCCCAAAGGTGGTGGCCCCTGAACATTCTGAGGGACTTCCAAAAATTTGTTAAATTGCCCTTTTCATTAAACAAAAAGCTTTTTGGGATAGTACGTCAACAGGAAAGATGGGGCTTGAGCGAGTATATTGGCATGGCCAGGATGATGCGTTATTTCACACTTGTCTATATGCTACAAAATGATGCAGTTTAAAAGTATTTGTGCATTACTCGGAAACTATCATAGACTACAAACGAAATCACCTTTTTCGCACGACGCCTGATATTTTAATTCTTTATGAAATATTTTTTCTCGATGTTAAATTTTGTTTTGATGATTTCATTGCCGAAGAACCATTTAGCACTTGCGATAAGTTGTATTTATGAACAACTAAGAAAATATAAATATAATTAATTATAATTGTTTTACAGGTGCATATGTCGACAAAAAGAAAGGAAAATTGATAGTGAAAGCAGGAGCAAAGAAAGCAGGCGATTTTACATTAGCTATAAAATCTAGAGAGAAAGAGGATTTTGGATCTGAATTCAAAACAATTCTTAACTATATTGTAACAACTAAATAAGGAAAAAAAGCAATCCCACAGTAAGTGTTTTTGGGTATCACCCCGGGGTTTGTATAAAGATTAAAAACCCGACTTAATTCGTTATTTAAACTTAAAAGGGGGTTTAAATTTAAAAAGGGGAAGGGTTTTAATTTAAATAAAAACGCAAAAATAAAATGTACTCCCCAAGGTATTCTAACCAATTTTTGGGTTTTAACCTTTTTGAAATTTTTTTTACTTTTTTTTAAAAACCTTTAATTTAAAATTTAAAAAAAAAAAAGCTTTTGAAAATAAAATTTCAAATAAAAAAAAAAATTTTTCAATTTTTTAATCAATTCTGTTATAATCTCAGGTCATGGGGAACAAACTAACAAAACTGTTTCATTCAAATATCATTTTTATTATGAAATTTTACAAACACAAGCACGCTTTCACTAGATCTTGAATAAAACCTTAATGATGATAAATTATTTTTTATTTGATGAATAATTTTATATTTGTTCATAGGCAACCATGGAAAACTTGTCAAGCAAAGGATGAAAGACATTACAAAGGAGGAAAAAATAATAAATAAAACGAGAAGGAAAAACGAACTTTTAAATGAAATCAAACATATGCAGTCTAACTAAAGACCAAGCAAAAAGTGATGTTTTGATTGTTAAACCTGTGTCATTTGCTGCCCAATTTTAAATAAAAAAAGGAAAAAAAAATTAAAAATTTTTAATTTATTTTGTTTCTTTTTTTATTTCAAAATAAATTTTAAAAACCCGTTTTTTAAAAAAAATTTGGAATCTTTACCTTTGGTTATTTGAAATCCTTTTTTAAATGAGTTTTTAAACCCTTTTTTGTTTTTTGAATCTGACTTTTTTTAATTACGACCTTGGGACTTTTGTGCAAAAAGAACGGGGTGGTTAAACCCGGGGGGAGTTAATTTTTGGGGCCCCCAGGTTGTTTTTAAATAAATTTTTGTTATAAAAAATTAACCCTTTTTAAAACCCTTTAATTTTCAACGCGGGGCAACCAAACCTGGGGTGCGAAACCTACCAAAGGGCCCTTAAACTCTAAAAAGTAAAAAAACTTTAAAGGGAAACCCGGGGAATTTAAAAATCCCATTTTCCCAGCTTTCCAAACCCAAGGGGCGTTTAAATAATCTTTATCCCTTTAAAAAAAATTATTTTTACCATTCGGGAATGGAAAATACCCGGTAAAAAAAAATTCCGGGGAATACTGCCCCTTTGAAAGAATAGAATGTCCCAAAATTGAGGAAATGGGTTTTTCTGGTAGAGGGCCTTTTTTGGGTTAATTCGGGGGAAATTTTCATTTTTGGGATCTTTTTTCCCTTTCAAAAAATTTTATTTTTTGGGTTTTCCCGTAAAATTTAAAAATGGTACGTTAAAAATTTTTGGGAACCCAAAGGCCATAAATTAATTTGAAAATTTTGAACAAAAAGTTTGGGGAAATCACCAAATTAAAAAAGAAAAAAAAATTTTTTTAAAGAAAATGATGAAAAAAAAGAATAGGAAAAAGGGGGAAAAATTTTTTTCAAATTTTTTTAAATTTCTTTTTATTAAGCGACATAAAATAATCCTAAAAATAAATAAAAGCTAAAAGAATAAAAAGGGAAAAACTTTTTTAAATTTTAAAGGGGAAAATTTTCCAAAAATTTATTTTTTTGGGTACGCCCCCAAAAGGCCCAATTTGAATATTTTTTGGGTTTAAAAGCCCAATATTTGGGAAGAAAATAAAATATTGCTTTTTTGGGAAAAACCAAAAAATCCCAGGGAGTTTTTTTAAATTCAAAAAACCCTTTATCTTGTTTTTAAACGGATTTTTTAAAAAATTAAATTTGGGGGTTTTCGGCAAAAAATTACAAATGGAAAAATTATTTTTCCCATTTTGGGTTGTGTTTATTTTAAAAACAAAATTTAGAACAAACCCAAGCATAATTTTAAATGATTTTTAAAAAAGAAAATTTAAAAAAAGGGAAAAAAAAATTGGGGAAAATTAAGCTTTAATTTCTTAAGATGGATAAAAAAGGGATTAACAATTTTCCCTTTTAATTTTAAAAATTATTTTTTAGTTTTTTTTTACCTTTAAAAGTACTCTTAAATGACGGAAATAAAAATAAAAATTTTTTCCCCCTTTTTTTATTTTTTTAAACTTAAAAATTAAAAAATTTAAACAATAAAAATTTAAATTAATAAAAAAAAACCAAAAACTTAAAGAAAATTTCTGCGAAAACGGTTTTTTTTGTTTAAAAAAAACATTTTTTTCCGGGTTTTTTTCCCCTTACATTTTTAATAAGGGGGATAAAAATTGATAACGGGGCTGTTGGGGAATTAAAAAGTTTTTAATAAAAATTTTAAAAAACGTCTAATTGGAAAAAAAACCATAAGGGGGGTTTTTGCAACCTTTTGGTTTTGAAAGTAAAAATTTGGCGAGCTTTTAAACCCCCAAATGTTTTTTGCTTAAACTTAAAAAATGAGGCCAAACGGGGATTTAAATCAGCCCTCCGAAGCGGGGCGCGCTCCCCCCTCGGCCAAAACCCCATTTTTTGTGGGGGGTTTTTTACGGCCCGTTTAAACAATTTAATTCCCCAAAATTTTAAAGGGAAATCTTTTTTAAAATTTGGGCAAAATTTAAAAAAACCGGGGGTTCAAAAATCTTTTTCCCAAAAACAAAATTAAAAGGGGAACTTTTTAAAATTGGTGGGAAAAACCCTTTATAGAAAAACAAGTTTTAAATTAAACCTTCCCCTTTGCTTTGGGCCCCAGGCCATTTTTTGATTTTTATTGAATGGAAACTTGAGAAAATTTTTAAAAGGAAAAACCGGGGAAAACCTTTTCTTAATTTTTGGGGGGGAATGTTAAAATGATTTTAATTTAAAAAAAATATTTTCCCCAAAGTTTTTTCAAAAAAATAAGGGGGGATTTTTTTTCCGTTTAACAAAAAAAATTGGATATATTTTCCAAAAACCCTTGATAAAATGCCCAAAAAATTTTTTGTTTTTAAAATGTTGAAAATTTATACAAAAATTTGAAAAAAAAAAGTTAAATTTTTAAATTTAATTTTTTTTTCAAAAAAAATTTTTTCATTGAAACCAAAGATTTAAGTAAAGAAAAAAATTTTTGCCTTAAACCCTAAAATTTTTTTAAAACCTTTCTTTTAACCAAAAGGAAAAGATTCTTTCCGGAATTAATTTTTTCCCAAAAATTTTTTAAATTTTTAGTAGCCCAAAAAGGGGTTTGGTTTAAAAATTTTTAAAAAAATGGGGGAAAAGGGGTTTTCCCCAAAAAAAATTAAAGTTTAAACTTTGGGTTTTCTATTTATATTTCCCTTTTGTTTTTTTTTTTAAAAAAAAAATGAAATATATTTGACTAAATTTTGCACCATTTTTCCATGGGAAAAAATTAAATAAACTTGTATAATTTTTTTATTTTAAGGGTTTAAAGTTGCCTTTAGGGAGGGTTCAGTTGCCTCACTTTTGGAGTACTTTAAAGAACCGTTTAAATCGAAAAACCGAGAATCGTAAATATTCCTTGGCGTGAAATTCTTCTTTGGGGTTTTGGCCCCAAAACATGGAAACCAATCTTGGGGACGGATTTACCTGAGGGAAAATTAAATAGCATTCTTCAAAAAAATACAGGCAATCTTTTGCGCGCTGTGCGAGTAAGTACCCCAACCGTCAAAAACAACAAAAAAAATTCCCAAACTGATAAAAAATTTAAAAAAAATTTTTTCGGAAAAAAAAAATTAAAACGTTTAAAGAGGAGAAACAAACAAAAGTTAACTTTTAAAAAGGGAAACGGGTTTTCCCATGAAAAAACAATGGGATGTTTTTTTAATTTTAAATTGAAAAAGAAAAACAAAAAATTGATTCCATTGGGCTTTTCCCAAAAAAACAGGGACATCGACTGTAAAAATTTAAAAAATCAAAAAAACATAATTTTACAATAGAAAAATTTAAACGAAAAGAAAGTTTTTTTCCTCAGAAATAAAATTTTCTTTTAAAGACTCATAATTATGATATTTAATGGTTAAAAATTTTTTAAAATTATTCATACAATCCCTTTTCAGCTTTTTTCGCTTGAAAATGTTTTCCCAATTTTTTTTAAAAAAAGAAATTTATTTTAAAAATTAGTAGCCACAATCCCAGTATTTAAAAAATATTTGTTAATACCCAAAGAAATAGCACGAGTAGTAGAAGGGGTATTAGGAGTATTTAAAAATTTAATACTAGAAAAATTTATTTAAATTGTCAAACTAAGGGGTGGGGGGGCTCAAAAACCTTTAAAAACCCAAAAAAAATTTAAAATATTGGCCCAACCCCCAGCGCATTTTTACGGGGTTTCATTTTATAAAAAAACCCTTTGATTTAACCTGTTTTGAAAAAAAAAAACAAAAATTTAAATTTTTGGGTCTTTTAAAAATTTTATTATTGGGTATTTGGTAGTGGAAAGGGTAATGGAAAAGGTTGGGTATTTAGCAGTGGGCAGAATTTCAGTAGTAGAAGAAAGCTTTAAAGAAAGCAACAGTGCAGTAAGTGTGGGTGGTAGTAAAATTTAGTGGTATTTAAGTAGTGGTATTTGGGGTTTAAGGGGGTGGTAGAAATTTAAGTGGTATTTAGGGGTATTGGTGGAGTAAAAAGTGGGAAGTAGTAGTAGTGAAAATTGTAGTAGTTTGGTAAGTAAGTGGGTATTGGTATGGGTAGTGGTAAAAAAGTAGGTAGTAGTGGAGTAGTAGGGGGTAGTGGAATTTAGTAATAGTAGTGGTAGGAAAGTAATTTAGTAGAAGAAGTAGTATTGGTATTTAAGTGGAAAGTGGTAGAGGTAGTGGTTTTGGGAAAAAATTTGGGTAGGGGAAAAGTGGTAAGGGTAGAAAAAGTGGCAGTGAAATGGGTAGATCAGGGGGCAGTAGTTTAGTTTAGGGGGTGGGTAAAAGTAGTGGTGGGAAGATTTAAAGGGAAATAGTATTTAGTAGTGGTAGAAAAGTGGGGGGGAAGTGTGGAAAGTGATAAAAGTAGTAGTAGAAATTTGGTAGGGTGGTATGGTATAGGGGTAGTGGTGGGGGTTTGGGGGTTTAGTGGGTAGTGGTAGGTTGTTGCGGAAAGCAGAAACCCGGGCAGCAGTAAGTAAGAAACAGCAGAAAAAAGGGGGGAGTAAAAATTTTAATTTCAAAGTTAAAAAAAGAAAATTGCAAAAGTGCTGTTTGTTGTATGATCTTTTGAAATTTTCTTTTTAAGGTCGGGCCCCAAAAATTCAGCCCCCAAATGGTGGAGGGTATTTCAAAAAGGCTATAGGTTTATTTACCAGGCCCATGGATGAAAAGCAACAAAAGGTATAATAAATTTTTGTTGAAACACATTCAAGTCAAACGACCGCTGGCACATTTGTTATGTTTGATAGAGGTATCTTTTCCAGGACAGGATATTCAAGAGGAGGTGAAATACTTTTTAGAAAGTGAAAGGGCAAACACTTCTCAAGGAGACAGAAGAATCAGTAGGAAAAATTGGTCATTAATATAAACGACTTTTTTGGTTTTGTCTAAACCCGAGTATATATATCTTCTATTCATTCCCAGATGATCCCGAATGGCATTGCTTCTTCCAATCGCCAAACGCATAAGCAAAGCAGAAATTCTGTTCATCACCGGCTCTTTCAATATTCCTTTTTTCATTGCGGAAACTTCATATGCTAAGCTGAACACACTGGATTTTGATTCCAAAAATGGAAAAATGTACCATTTTTTTTGGGAGGAAAATTTAAAATTTGATAAAAAAGATACATGTCAAATGACGAAAACGGTTTTTTTCTTTAAAAAAAGTTTTAATTTTTAATTTGAATGAGTTTGATGCACGAGATTTCCCCTTTTTTGGGTTTTTAAACCCCCAAGCTTTAACCTTCACCTTTAAAATCCGTTTCCTTGTGGCACCCAGAAAATTTTGAAAATAATGTGTCAGCTCCGGATAAAAAAATTATGGTTGTTATTTGTTTGCAAAATTCCCAAAATTTACCCTTTGCAACCGACCAAAATTTGGGGAAAAAAAATTTTCCTTTCAACGGGGTCTACTGGATATGGGTTGGGATATAGCATTGACTTTGGTTTTAAAAAACCCGTCACATTTTTTAAAAAAGCCATGTTGAATGGGGCCCAAAAAAGAGAAGAAAGATATGCCCCCGAATAACATTTCAGATGGGCAGCGATAAGAAAAAAAGCGAATTTTTTTTCTGAAATATTTTGGAAAGAGGAACACTTTTTGAAAAGGGTAATTATAGAAAACAAAACATTTTTTAAATTTTAACATATGCTAAAATTTTTTTTGCGTAAAACTTTCAGGAAACTCCAATTTTAAACTTTCCGAAATGGAAATGCAATAAAATAAAAAGTAGTTCTAAAAACAATTTTTACATATTGAAAACCCAAAATTCCCGCAATAAAAAAAAAAAATATTCATTTTTTTAATATAAAAAGGTTTTTTAAACACCAGACTAAAATTTAAATTTTTATGTTTTTGGGGGTCAAAATTTTAAGGGTGTTTCCCCCAAGAAAAAACTCCCAAAGTAAAAAAAGGGGGTTAACTTTTTTAAAATTTTAAAAAATGACAATGAGGTTACAATTATGATTATGTAAAAGTTTCATGATAATTAACTTATTTAAGAATGTTATAGTGTTTAAAATAGACTATGCAGTAATGAACTGATCTCTCCTGGAATTTTAGTTGTTACAAAGACACGTGTAGACAAGGTTCATGGTAAACTTCATGTATCAGCTGGAATGAAGAAACAAGGAGAATATGCTTTGTCAATAATTGCTAGAGATAAACGAACAGATAAAGTACTTTACATAGAATTGTGAACTATTCTTCTTACAACAAATTCTACAGAAGAGATGGTTAGATTTTTATAATTTAATTATAAGCAGTCTCAAAAGTATATAGCTACAGAAACATGAGCTTAATTTTTTTTTATTTTCCAGTTTCTTGGTCTTAAGTGTTCGCGCACATTTTGAACAATGATATTATCAAGTTTTTGTCATTTTTTAAGTTTAAAAATTTAAAAATTGCTTCTTGAGTTTGTTGATTAATGTTAGTACAAAATGTATATATTTTTTTCTTATTATCATACCATCATTTCAACAATATTTTTTATGATTTGTTTCATAAAACTGATATGTAATATGAAAATTCATCAGAGGAAATGAAGTTGCAGTTGAAGAAAAGAAACAAAGAAATGACACTACAATCTAAACTGCAAAAACGTCACGAAAAGAAAGATTCTCTGACAGCAAAGATAAAGGACATAGAACTTGAGATACATAACCTTAAGAACTCATGTAAGTATTTAAGATAAGTGAGATTAGCTAAACTTAATTAGAAAAATGGTCTGTTGACAAATATAAAGAACATAGGAAGATACGATATGAAGGAAGTTTTGAAAGTGTCGGATCTTTGAGTGACATGATACATTTAATTGTATGCTAAAGAACAGATGTAACAATTCTTTACGTTATTTTTTTCCATTTATCTTACTCGTAGCTGATGAAATAACGGACGATGTGATAGTCAAAGAAGACATGATAAAAATCAAATCACCAGCAACAATGGCGAGTGCAACAGAAGGTAAGATGCTAATACTGGTCAATACGTCAAAGGATTTTCACTTTAACGTCATATACTGGACATGTATTTATCCAAGGTGCCTGCAAAATAATGTTTAGCCAAATTCCGAAGGTGATTGATTAATGACATATCTATCCTTATAGACAACAACATGTACATTACAATACATATTAACTTTCCTTTTTGTTTTCAGGTGCCAGTAGAAATTCTTTAAAAGCAGATGTTTCACAATCAAATGCATGTGTTGTTCTGTGAATCCCTACTTATACAGAGATAAGACATGTTTCTGAAGAGCCAACTTACTTGATATTCCTGCAGTGTCAGAATGATCCATTCTAGACCGACTTCATTCTTAAACAAAATGAGCCGCGCCATGACAAAACCAACATAGTTCGTTTGCAAACGCACTATGTTGTTTTGTCATGGCGCGGCTCAAATATTGACATTAATTTATGGTTTAATTCACAACCATTTAAGTCTGGAACATATACATGCGATCAAAAGAAGAGTGCTGTGTATTTCTAATACTACAACAGTTTCATTTAGGTGTTTTCGTATCTAAGCATTTCTTAACGTGGTTTATTCTTTATGGTTTAACATTTAATAGAAGTAGGACACATCCAAATGCGAGTGAATTCATCATAAAAAATTAACGAACAGTTCCTTTTAGTAAGTCACTACTGCATATTCTTTATATCTTTACATGCTTAATCGCAGTACAATTTCGATAATAATTCCTATTGATATATCAGAGGGTTTTATATATTCAGTCAATATATTTCTTAAATTTGTAATTAAAGAGAAAAGGCCTAAAGTTTGAAAAAAATGATGAAACGTATCAAACTCACTGGAATTTTTCTACTTTCTATATCACTTCACAATATAATGTATTAATATCTGTTCTATTTTGTTTTGTTATATATCTGATATATTTTGTTCCCATGCACTCATAATCTTTAAGATCCATAATATTGTAATTTCATTAAATCTACTGTGTATCAATTCATAACCTCGTTGTATTATCATTGTACTTTAATTGTAAACTTGCTTTGCATGAAATTAAGTTTGTATCTTTGCTTTTAAAATCTACATGGAAATTTATTGTATTTGAACATCTCTGAATTGTATTACACAATGTAAGATATTTTACAGTGGTTCAAAGTAAGTTAATGCATCTAACAACGATATATATCCCCAACCATACGCGTGTTAAGATACGCATGCACATTTTGCACATGTTTTTGTTTTGTTGGTTAAACTTTGTTTGTTTGTTTGTTTGTTTTTGTTAAAATAAGATGTATCTACTGAAAAGTGGATAAACCGCAATCCACCCTATTCAGAGAGTGTGATTTTTTAAAGTAAAATTACTTATGTATATGTTTATTCTAGTTGTTCGTTACATATATCCTTTGTTTCGACAGTAAAATATTTTCACATTACGCCTCAAAGAATTTTTTAAACTATACTAAGAATCAGACATATCTCATATAACAGTGGTGTGTATTTTATGTTCAATTGTATTTTGAAATGTAATCATATAATCTTAACGTTTAAAACATGTATAAAATCGTTCTTTTTATAGAAATGTCTAAAATGAGTATATTTGTGTCGTAGAATTATAATAAAATAAAATATTGTAAAACAGGTCAGTATCTGTATTCAAGATAACAAGTTATTATTCATTTATTTTCTTTGTGAAACTTCAAAATTTATGTTTTATTTACAACCAGAAAGTCATTATCATATCGTTTAAGTGTAGTTTTGTTTCAATAGCTGGTTACCATTCACTTTAATCATTAGCTATTATATAATATACAGTATCAACCTTACAGGTTATAAAGAAACGAAACACTATGTCAAGTTTTAAGGGTGGGTTTCGTTTACACGTACACATAGATATTATAGATATAGAGATATGGATATTTTGATGTTGTTCTTGATTGATTGTACCAAATTTGTAAAAACAATCTACTGTAATGTTCAAAAAGGTAACTGTTCAATAGATTGCTATTTCAAAAACTTACAATAAAAAACCTTTTCAACTGAAAGGACAGATGGCTGTTGACAAAAACAGTTTTTATAATTAATTAGGTCTTAATCCTAGAATGATAGAGGACAAAACTTTCTCAGTTTTTGTCTGCACTGCAACATAAAACTGGAAAAACAAAAGTCCGATAAGTAACAATTATTTTATTGTCTAAGTAAAGCAAAAACTATATCAACTGCTAGGATTACAAGGACTCAACACCTTCGTCAAGTTATTCCAAAATCCCTTAATGCATGACAGAGGTATAAAACGGATAAGATTTTCAAACTGCTGATCTTTGACTTCAAAATGGGACCCTTGACCTTGAAGCTGGTGGTATAGGTTTTGCGCATTAAACGACATCTCAACATGTTTCAAAGTTTATGCCAAGTCATTTCAAAGTCTACTGATGCATAACAGAGGTATGAGCTGGAAAATAGTTTTCAACTGCTAACCTTTGACCTATATGTGTGACATTAATGTAAATAAGGTTAAATTAAGCCAAGTTTACTTTTTATAATAAATACGGTAGTTATTTTCCTTAAAGGCCAAAAAAAAATCCTTTTGTTATCATTAACATACCATTTCCTAACCAACCTGTATATAAAGTACAACTTAAGTCTCAAAAAGGTCCTGTCAAAACCCTTCACAAAAATATGCTTCTTCCATTTATTTCTATACCTAAAAAAAATACAAATTTACCTGTTAAAAATAAGCCTAAACCAAAACCTAAACGTGTTCCTATACAAAAAAAGTATGATGCTGATTCTAGCTCTTCTGAATCATCATCTGGTGTATACATCATACCACAAAGAAAATTTCCAGTTACTCGCAGTCGCAATACTGGCGTTAATTATAAACATTCTTCTCATGCTCCTTCTATTTCTATCCCTTCATTTGTTCCCAGGATTCACCCCAATCCTGTAACATATTCCCCAAACAATGTCTCAGTTACTCCAGTAAGTGTACCAGTTACTTCAGTAAGTGTTCCAGTTACTCCAGTAAGTGTTCCAGTTACTCCAGTAACTATCCCAGTTACTCCAGTAAGTGTTCCAGTTACTCCAGTAAGTGTACCAGTTACCCCATTAAGTAAACCAGTTACTCCAGTAAGTAAACCAAGTACTCCAGTAACTATTCCAGTCATTCCAGTACATACGCCCGTTTTATCTTCACGCCCTATCCCACGCCCTAAACGTGTAATACATCCACCAAATAGGTATGAAAAATGGGTATAATTGTATAATGTTGTTTCATTTTTTATGCAGTCCTTTTAAATTTCACATGGGTCCTATGTATGAAGGTATATACTATGTATTTATTATTTTCAAGTAAAATTAACAACTCTACTGTATTGCATTATTTCTTTATATTTTACTGTTTAACTATTGCAAAATAGTTATAGGAGGGCAGTATATCTTAAATAATATAATATATTTATGTCGTCATATAAATATACAGTGTATTGCATTTTTGTTTTTCAAATTAAACATAATGTTATTTTTTTTATAAATCCAGGTTTCATTAATAATTGTTTAAAAAAATGCCGGTGTCATTTTTAACTAGAGTGGGGAGTGTGAAAATAAGGTTAAATTAAGCCAAGTTCACTTTTTATAATAAATACGGTAGTTATTTCCCTTAAAGGCCAATCAAATCTTTTGAAGTGTTATGTGTTCATGTTTGTCTTTGTTCCTTTCGTTATGGGTAATTAAACTGGTTTTGCAAGTTAAGTAATAAATAATTGGTTTTGGTATGCAAGTTAAGTAATAAATAATTGGGTTCTGGAATAGCTAATTTTTCTTGGTAACTAACCACTCCTTTCATTGCATTCAAGGCAGTAACATCTCGTACATTCAAAATAATTATACTATTTCTTCATAAAAATATTAATAAGTTTAATTATCATTCATAACTATTAAATTAAATCTCATCTATTTAAAGCCTGGTATGTATATATTTATTTTAATTGTAATTGTAAAATGTTTATAATGTATATATTGTAATTATTGTAAATTATAAAATATGCAATTCATAAATTTTCTATTGTATTATATTTCTCTTTGTTATTTGTATTATAATCTATTTATTTTGTTAAAGGTTTCTTCTACACCTAAATAAATCTAGTAAACACTACACACTGTTGTTTTACTAAAAACCCCCCACTACATTAACTTTGAAATTAGGGTCTTGGTCTGGTGCACGAAATACCATTTCATTATGCTTTACATTTGTGCCATGTTTTAAAATCCCTTAATGCCGAATAGAATTATGGGCCTAACAAGATTTTCGAATACACACACACATACACGCATGGACTGACGGACTTAGGTAACACTATATGCTCTCTTGCCATTTTCATGGCGGAGGCATAAAAAGCACAGCGCCTTCAATTTGTAATTAGTTATACACATCAAATTTATATCAATTGTATTTGCTCCTTTGAAGTCTGGAAAGAGAGATACTATCTGATGAGAACCGCTATACACTAAAGAATCTATAAGCTCACAGATCAGTACAGAAGTTAGTCAACCTTACACCTTGAAACAAGATAAAAGCATACTTAATTTTAAAACTTCTTCCGAAATATGACTGGAAAGGAAAAGTTACATAAGTGATTACCACAACCGGAGCTAAAAGGAAAAGCCAAATTATTGCAAATAATTTGCCATTATTTTTGAAATAGGTTTGTCATACTTTCTACTGGAAACCAATATTAGGAAAAGTTACTACGTAATCTACATGAAACATCAAATTTCCTAGTCACTTTCACACTTCGCATTGATTAGATAATTACCCCATTAAATACTATGTGTACTTTTCTTTAATGATATTTATGAAAAGACGAAATAAGGTACTTCGCTTATACATATATGTATATGATGGTCCGAAAAATACCTTTGCATATTTTCAGCATCGTTGGCTTTGATTTCAATAGCTCTTTTCATTCTGAAAAGCGCGATGATTTATAAACACATAAAATGAGACATTTCAAATGAATTGATTAAATATAGATCTACTTCTTGTATTATAACTGAAAGTCTTCTTTTCAATGGAGATTGAATCATATACATTAAAGTATATTCAATATCCAATTTTCACGTTATGATAATTCGCTGCTTGATTTATCCTGTTGGCGACTTCCTTAATCGTGCTGCAGGAAAATGTTGTTAAATAAGTACCATGTTCTACTTACCTGTAAAAATTAATGTGTAGGTAAAGCTGATATTTAATCAAAGTACTTATTAATAACTTTCTATAATGTTCCGTAACACTTTAACAACTATTGGTAAATATATTGTTTATATGCATATGGATATTGTCTATCTTTCAATTGGATATCATTCAATTGGATACTGTTTAACCAATCTATAAAGAAAGTACGTATGGAAAAAAAACATTAGGACGAATAGTTCAGTTCCTGTTGTTTAAATGTAACCAGGGAGCAGACTTGGTAATTACTAATTACAGCTTGTAGCTCAATGGTGTTTAGAATTGTTATAATTGGATATTTTAAGATAAATACAATCATGCTCAAGGTGTGACATCTAATGCATTGAGTCAAGTTTTATTGAAAATAAAAAAAAATACATCTCTTCTTACATATTGATAGATCCCTACTCTGACCTTTACTTTGAATAAAAAAAGATTCAACCACAAACATTGGCATGTGCTCTTTTGTTAACAAATATGGTGTGCTGAAATACTTATTGTATCCACTAACCTGATAATTTGAATTAGGCTAGTCAGGGATCTATGCATTGACAAGCAAGGAGAAAATCCAATCAACATTATACAGGTAATAAATGTAATTGTTATTATTATTGATATATGAATTCACATCCACGCTTTTGAAAATGGCACCAAACATACAGTCTGATTAACGTGCAAGAACCATGCCATGGTTCACTAATCATTTCAATCTTACTTAACTTATCAGTTGATATGAAGCATTTAACCGGATGCAACCATGCAAAATTTTATAAATAATCGTTCAGTTTTTCTTAATACCTTTATAAGATTTGTAGTAGATTCAGGTATCTTTTTAGCCATGTCTATTAGAGAGCGATATGTTATAATCGCAGTTAAAATCTTATTTAATATACTTATAATACTTGAACGACTTAAATCCTCAATGTAACTATATGCGTGATATATAATGCAAAGTTATTCTATTCTATTTGTGACTTTCAAATGAACATATGTTAAGAAAGTTAAAATAATTCAGAAGGAACATAGAAACTGTGATCTAGTCACTTCTAAAAATATTAAATATTCGCTTGTTGAATAAGCATTTTCTACAAAGTAGTTTAATAAAAATTGGAATGATTTAAGTGTAGGAAATTTCTTTTTACTTTGAACAAATAAACATCAATAAAGTGTGATTTTAACCATGTTATGATAAAAATAAATGTTTCATTGTTTTCAATATAAGATTTATTGCTGTTCACATACCAATTTAAAGGATGGAGAAGATACATACATATGATGAAGACAAAGTAGATTTTCATAACTACGATGCTTACGTTTCCAAGGTAATTTGAGTTTAAATCTACATTCAGTTAAGTCAATTCTGAAGACAAATTTATCATGGAATGAGTATTAAACTCTCTGAGCGTTCTTTTGTGGCAAATTTTTTAAATAAAGTTCAGTTTTGGAACATTACGTTGCATAGTTTTTCCACTTTCATGATGGTTTTTGTTCAATATTAACTAGAACTGATAACCAGATATATTAACGATTGTTTTCAATTAAAATCACCATCTTTGTCAACAACATGGGAATATTCTTGTCCCTAGAGAACGCATAAAACGACAAAATTGAAAATGTTGCAGGGTCGGCATGATTGAGCCTATTCGTGGACGAAAATGGATAATGCAAGTTACGGTTCACGCCCCGAAACACCGGCTTTAAGGCTCTATATTTCCCAGAAATGCTTTAATTTTTATTTCTTAAAAGCTTTCAATTTGGGTGTACCATTATAGTATCTAAAAGATATTCATTGATCAATTACCTGAACCAACTTTTTCATCCGTTGCTTTTTGGTTATTAGTATAGTTTAGTAATCTTGTTTGGATACTTTTACGACAAATTATTTCACATTTATTCCTACTTTCTTCAAACAATCTCTTAACCCATTTTTTAGATATTATAAAAGTTATGTTTGTCTTTTCTAAAGAAGAAAATTTCTTTGTTCCTTTATTTGTACCTAAAACATGAAAATGGTTAGTAACTGTCATCGACCAATATCTACATATAAGCTATAGAAAGAGAACACTACATACCTTCAAATGCATTCGCAACTTCTTGAAAAAGGGAAAAATCCTTAAAACATACAATTCAAGCAAAATAAAAATTAAACGAGCTTTGTCAAATCCTTCAGGTTTTAGTTTTAATTTGCATATATTTTATGGTGTTTGTTAGAATTTTATGCAGTTTATAATACGTTTTGTTCGTTTGATTAAACTGTGTCATTTGATCACTCAATTCACCACGTTGCTGTTTTTAATGCTACCTAGGGATCACTGTTACCCAGATATTTATATCACAACAGCAGGTAAAACAGCAACGTAAAAATTGCCACGTACTTCACGTCAGTGTCGTTATATTTTTCTGGTTCTCAGGGATCATTGAGTCCAGCACTTTTAAGTGTTGAGAATGGAGAACCGCTCAAGCCAGTTTTCTTCATTATCCCTCATGTACTTCCGGTAGTTAGAGAACCCATCAAATGTTCTTACTTTTCAATATAATCGCCCTCTATCGTGCTCCAACTTGTTTAACACTTCAAAATAGAACTCTCTATTTTGGTCCTCAAAGGACTCATTCACCGCCTCCATGACAAACACCTTCATTGCTTCCAAAACGTCTACCACGAAGTTTGGTTTTCAGTTTCGGAAACAGGTAGAAGTCAGAGGGGACCAAGTCCGGAGAATATGGGGGATGGGGAATAATTCAATTCAAAGCCGCAGTCAGTTGCAGCAGCAATCGCAACTTGGGATGTGTGAGCTGGCAAATTGCTATGAAGAAGCAGAACGACTTGAGTCGGTTTGCCCCTCCTTTTAATGCGCGCTTTCTTGACGCAGACATCTCAATTCGTCTGCATAGTACGTACCGTTTATGGTACGACCTCGTTCAAGATAGTTAATCATGATTATCCCCTGACAATTCCAAAAAATGGAAGGCATCATCTTCCCTGCTGATTGCACCCTGTTGCATTTCTTCGGAGATGGTTAGCCAGGGTGCTTCCACTACATGCTCTGTTTTTTATTTTAGATCGAAGTGATGGTCCCATGTTTCATCCTGAGTTACGATCCGGTAGATAAAATCAGGGTCATCCTCGTAGCGAGACCAAAAATATTTTGCAATGTAGAGTCTGGTCCGTTTCTGGTGGTCGTCAGTCATTTGTGTGGGCTAGGGACCAATCTAGCGGAAAACTTTGACATGCCATAGACATAAGTCAGAATTGCCTGAACTGAACCAAACGCCTAACCCATTTCCCTAGCAATGCTTCGCAGGTCTCGCCTTCTGTCGCACATGACCAGATCGTGCACAGCTTCGGCAGTTTCATCGTTGGTGACCTCTTTTGGTCGACCAGGTCGCTCATCATCTCCAATGCTCTCCCTGCCCCTCTTAAATTCAGCAGCCTTTTTTTCACAGTGCTATAGGAGGGGGACGCCTTCCCAAGTGTATCCATAAAGTCTTCATTGATTTCCTTGGGGACATCTCTTTCTTACAGAGGTACTTAATGACGGCTCTGATTTCAACTTTCTCCATTTGGTCTAAATGACACACCCCTCTACTGATCAAAGTGTGTTTTATGTTACTTAATCTGTGTAACTCGGTCAGTAATCTTCAATAAGATATCGGTATCGACGTATTATGTTTAAATGTTCAGTGTAGTGGCTAGAAGTATATCGGATCGAGAACTTTTTGATCATACCTCGTACAGACTCAATCAAACCGAGTCTGCAATTTTCGTGTAATTTTTCTGTTTAATGTTCCCGAGGGGTCACTTTTTCATAGATATTTGCAGTCTTTATAATAAACCGTTCTATAAGAATATTAAAGTTAGTTTACATTTTGGGTATTTTTTCATTAAATATATTTTATTTTATCAAAATTATGATATAATGTACTTAGGGCCATTATGTATACTGTCTATAGGCTTTCCGAAAAACACTGATGCTTCTTGTATAACAATTAGATATAGCACAATAAGAGAAATAGGGGCGTCCGTGGCCGAGTGGTTAAGGTCGTTAGAAACAAATAAGAGAAATAAGTATTTGACCAATAATGTTTGTATAATGATTTTCTTATATTTGAAAAGGACAAATCGTATTTAAATTAGCACAGCAAGAATAATTAACATATCCAGCATTTTCCATACCATGAATGTTTTTAATTTTATTTTATCTTATGTTACACGTTTTTATTTTTATTAGGTACGATATTGTCATATGACGTCAATTACCTCACTCATTAAGTATTTTAAAGAGCCACTTATTGAAGACGAGAATATTGAGCTGTTCCTCGCACGTGCTTTCTTCATATGGATGGCTACAATGCATGCCAGTCATATAAAAGGTTTGCCAGAAGAAATACAAGTTCTGCTTGAAATACACCCCGTTTTGTCGTTCAGTTGGCTTTGCAAGTAAGATTTTAAACATTAAGACATGGTGCTTAATCGTCAATAAAAAGATTCTTAAAACTTTATTCAAAGAAAAGTGCTTTTGCCTTTCAGAAATATTCCCATAAGATTTATATTAAAAGCTTTAAGCTTGATAACATATGCTACGTACGAGTGATATCAGATGCCTACTTGAAACTTATACATCTAAATGTGTTGTCCTTTAAATCGGCTTAACATTTCCATCACCTACATGTAATGATAAAAATTTATACTTAAAATTGTGACATTGTGTAGTTATAGTAAAAAGACAAAAGTTAATCATTTAATTACAAATAATGGGGAGGCATCGGTAAACGTACTACCGTCCATTACAACACGATTGGTAAGGGACACGCTGATAGTATCAGTATTCCAGTCGAAAACCTTTTATTTATTATTTTCATAATTATCACTGTTAAATATCATTTTAGATCAGCCAATATTCAACAACAGGTCGTTGAAGGTATAACAAAATCTTTGGAATATGTACCAGGCCACAAAGAGAATAACGCCGGTATAATACGTAAAAGTTGGAATGTATTTAGAGCAAATGGACGCTGGCACATTGTTGATGTCGTAAGCGGCATGTTTACCGCTGTAGGACATTCAAGAGGAGGTGAAATACTTTTAGAAAATGAAGAAGGAAAAACAGTAATCGAGGATAGAGAAGGGTCGGCAGGAATTTGTTTTATAAAAGTGGAAGACTTTTGGTTTTGCATTAATCCAAGTATATTCATCTACCATTCATTCCCAGATTGTAACAAATGGCAACTTCTTCCAACTGGAAAACGCATTTGTAAAGAAGAATTCTTGCGATTACCATATGTAGGAAAATTCTTTTTCATAGCTAAACTGCAACTGTTAAATGAGCAGAGTGGAGTTCTGTTTTCCAAAAACGGCAAGTGTACAGTTTCATTTCGTGCGAGCAAACATGATTCAAGATGCATATCAATGATTTACAGGCTTTCTCTAAGGAAAGGTACAGCTGATTTAAATAAGATCAATGCCCAAGATTTACCTCTGTTGGTCGTTTATTCACCTGTTTTCGACACGTTTTCCTTTAACATTCGGTTTCCAGTGGCAGGGGAATATATCTTTGAAACGTTTGTCTCTACTCATAATACTAGTACAGATGAAGATTTTTATTATATGTGTGCGATCTTTAAAATTGTATGCTTGGAACCAGATCCTTATTGCAAAAAACTTCCATTGGACGTAGGTACTACTGGATATGGATTTGGATACATGGCCGCTGACTTTGGTCTTAAAAATCCATCTACATATTTGCCAAACGTTCCAATTGAATGCACTCAGAAGGGTGGGGATGTATCTGAACTTACATTTCAAATAGACAGTGATAAAGTTGATGAAGTTGAATTTTACTCGGAGATTGTCGGAGAGAATTCAAAGATAAATAGTAAGTTAAAATTGTGACATGTCACTGAGTTTATGGTGTTTCTATTAAAAAAACTATCCTGTCTTCGAGCTGTAATTCAATCTGTAAATGCTGTATTAAGGTATGACCGCCTCAATGGGCACTTCGATAAAACTAACCGAAACATTGACAATGTAGTTGAGTTGTTTGCCTTATAGGGCTCCTGTATGCAAAATTTGAACAAAATCAACATTACGGTTTTGACTGAAAGCAATGCTTAGACATCGGAAGGGTGCTTTTTCAGAACTAAGGAAATTTTTTAATCCGATCGTTTTGCACTGACTTGACCTTTTGGCATTTTCTTGCATAGAGTGCCCTTTTCAAAATACATGTATCACTAAATCTTATGAATTAAGAGATTTATTGCCTAGTTTGGTATACACATATAGTTTATTTTATATAAAGTACTAAGTTTGATCTTGTCAAATATAAAGAAGTTTTACCGTTTACTTTTGATTTTATTAGATTTTTAATAAGCCAGGCTTCATATCTATTATTAGATTTAGCATTTTAATTAAAACTATTACATATGTGTATCATTCAAACAATGTACAAGACATTAAATGAAACACTTTTTACTTTTTAAATAGGGAGAGTCATACATTTATATAATGTTTACAGAAAAAAATACTGACCTAATTTAGTGCAAGTAATATTTATTATGTGGAAGAAATGCATTAGGAGGATTTAACCATAATTGTGCAAAATACAAACAACGCCCGGACCGGTATTTTCAAAAATGTTAAGATCATATTGAACTTTCAATCATTACTGTAAGAATACAATTGCATTATCCAATTTACAATTCTTATTTATTCTGTTGTTGTTTTTTTTAATTACCTCATTACCGCGCAGTCTGATCAGGACACATGCTGTTCGCTTACACACCCTATTACAAGTAGGGAAACTGATAGCGAACAGCATGGATCCTGATCAGACTGCGCGAATGCGCAGGCTGGTCTGGATCCATGCTGGTCGTAAACGCATTACGTTAGTTTTGTCATGACACGGCTCATATGTTTTTTTTCTTTTTCAATCTGATTATTAGCAGTGACACATACACGTGTAGACGAGGTTCATGGTAGGCTTCATGTGACAGCCGGGGTAAAGAAGGAAGGGGAGTACGCCTTGTCAATAAAAGCTAGGAATAAACAAACAGATGAAGATTTTTCAGGAATTGCAAACTATCTACTGAGTACAAATTTAACAGGGGAAGAGAGTAAGAAAAACATGTATAATACTTTGTGATTTAATTATTCCTCTCAGCTTTAATACTATACTTATTTACAGATGTTTTTCTCATTTTCAATAGCTGAGAATAACTAAGTATTTTCCATGCATGCTTTATTTTATTCTACATACCGTTAATTTTGTAGTGGTCTGCGATTTATGTCAGTTTATTTCACGGTAATTTAAGTTTATTGAATAGTCTTGTGTATTTTGTAATGTTCTTATACCTTTTGTCATTCCACAAACATTATATCAAATTAAAATAAACTAGAGAACATGGAGTCGAAGATAAACAAAAGGAAGAAAGAGTTGACGTATCATTCTAAAATGCAAGAACGCCATGAAAGGAAAAGTGTCATCACAGCAAAGATAAAGGAAATAGAACTTGAGATAGAGAACTTTGAAAATTTACGTAAGTACAAGCATTTAAATTATTTAGATTGTAGCAAATTAATTCACAGACGTTTGATACATTCAGTATATAATATATTCTACACATCTAAACAATCAATGTATTATTTATCCTGTTGAAACGTTGATAAGATAAGGATCTTACAACGGCTGCTGGTAGATACCGGAATATCTAGCTCGAAGGTAACTGTTTACGGCGGTATAGTGGCAGAGCTAAGAAAAGAAACAAAGTGCGTATATGGACAGTCACTAAATTTAACTGTTTGTGTGATATGTTTAAGGAAAGGTTTAATCGATAGAAGTGGTAACAGCAAGCTCTAATCAGAACGAAGCTAACACCAGCTTAAAAAGAATATGATGTGATGTTAAATTAAGAATTTCAGGCAACTTGCACACTATGGCGCTGTTAAATGTCACAACATTATTTAGTGTCAAGGGCGACATTTTGCGGTGTTGCGACATAAAACAGCGCCACCCACACACTAACTAAGAAAATTGTAAACATTGTAAAATATGAAAAAGGTCGAACATGAAATTGCTTAAAAACTGAAAATCGAATCGATAGATGTCCGCAATTTAATTGTGGGTAACGAATTATTTGTTTGACATTGTCATAATTCATTAGTGAAAGATAGAAAACATTCATATCCAGCATGTCAATCAAATGTCAAAATTCGGAAAATTTATTGGCATAATATGCAAAAACTGCATATACAATAGTACCTTGGTAAACTAATTGTTTTAACCATAACTTTTTGTCAAATTTTCTAATGTTTAGCCGGTGTATGCAATGTCCGAGTTCCAAACGATAGTGCCGACAAAAGCGCCGAAAAAACACTATCACCAATTCACCAGTTTCAAAGACGAACGGAAAAAAATAATATCAACCGATGGGAATTTAAAATTGTTTTTCTTACTTTTACTTTTCGTTTAAATTTCAAGTTTCTAATATAAAGGGTCAATGCATCTGATTTCGTGCGTTATCATCTTCAGTAGCACGAGGATGCATTTAAAGCCCGAGCCCGCATGACAATGGATTTGATAAGTCCGGGTGTCCTAAAGATGTTAATGCAATGCACAAATTAAGATGCATAAGCGATATTCTTGCATAAAAGTATAGGTCCAATAGGGTTATGCCACGTTTCTATACCTGCTTCTCGTATAAAGAAACCATTTTATCATATATTCCAAGTGCTGGTTCGATAACATATAACAACTATGTTTTCATAATGAAACCAACGTCATTGCAATGAACTAGATTTGCATTGCGCGTATAAAACACTTGCAATTATTAATGTGTGTGCTCACATAATTTTATCTGTGGTTTCATGTTTTCGTCATAGTTAATGTATACCGGCGTGCGCAGTTTTTATACATGAATGAATATTTCAGCATTGCCTTGCAATAATAATTTAACAAATAGCCAGATCTTTTTCTGCATATTTAACTGAATTGCAATGAGTATTTCCTTTCTATTTTAAGGTGTGGACCAAATAAATACCAAAGGAGGTGATCAAAGATCAAATGCCTGCGTCCTTCTGTAAATCTTTATCACGCTGAAATCTGAAAAGCCAACATACAAAGTATTTTTGCGGTATCTGGTGCATAATAAGCCGGTCGCCCAGAATACATACTTAATGTATTACAATGACAATAATGACAATGAGCAGGGTCTTTCAAATAGAAGACAACCAATGCGTCTCCAGACCATTCTATTTGAAAGAAAGACCCAGCAATAAGTTATGATAAAAGTGCATTGGTTTACAATAGGCACACATATCCATGAGTATGTTATTGTCATTTGAATGTTCTTATATTTCTTTGACAAATGTTGAAAGAGTTCATAGTGACTTGGTATGAACATTTTTAAGTTGAATAATAATGTTTTGTTCTATAACAATGAATGTATTATCGGCTCAGTTTTTGGATGGATGTGTAATATCTCTCACTCATATCTCCCAACAGCATCCATATATCATTATTTCGTGGTTATAAAAGATCTTCCATTATCGACCAATTCACTTCAAAATGAACAATATGTAAGTCTACACCATCCATTAACTTTGCAATGGGTCACACATAGAAAATGTACGTCGTATATCACTGTAATTGGGTGTTTTCAATAACTGTGCACGTCTGAGTAGTAAAATACTTCGTTTATTTTTTCCTATTTTCTACAAAGTATTACATGTATTATCATATATAATGTATTAGACTTTCCAATGTATCATTTTTTGAGATTTGATTTTGAAGAAATAACATTTTTTTCATCCCTCTTAATTTCTATCAAGTTTCTTTTCGTATTTATTCAATTTCATGAAATTTACAATATTTATATTTCAAGCACTCATTATAAGCCGTGAACAACGATTGTTCACCTTTATCATTTTCTATGTAATTCATTTATGTTTTGTGACATACAAAGAGTTTTATGTCTTTACTAATCTTTATCTACACAAAGCGTACATATTTTAGTTACTGCGTTGACGAAAGAGATTTTGCTTGATATAAACAATGGATCCGAAAACAGTTTTATAAATAAGAATGCTGTATTGAACTCTTTTTTTTGTCCTTCCAATTTACGTAACGAGGTTTCTTAATTCTTAACGTATACTAACACATGTATACAATTTATGTATGTTTCAATTTTGCTAATGATAAAAATCTTCTGTGATACCCTATCTTATTATTTGTCGTCATCGGGAAGTATTTTCACCAACACCATCACCATCTCCGTTATTCATTTTTGCACTTACCACTTTCCGGTTTTAGCCCATACACGCCACACTTATTTCTGTTATATAATAATATAAAATGCGTATTGTTCACCGTATTGGTATATAAAAGAAACATCGACTTTCGTGGGAAAAAAACTGAACATAGCAAATCGATTTCGATTTACATTTAGAAAAAAGGTTTCCCTGTTTGGTTTCTCCAATACTCCAATATTTTTTTTAAATACTATATCGATTCAGAAAAAATTCTTTCTATTTGTTTTTTTCCATTAACTTCGTCTAAACAGTTTTTCTCTGACAGGGATAGTATGATGCTTAAAACAGATGTTTAGTTTTACACATCGTCATGTAATTCGGATTATTCCGGGAAGTATTTTATATAAGGTCAGCTTTCATAGATATTTTACCTCTACATATTTTTTGATAATAGTTCTTATTTAACTTTATACATAAATCAATCCGTTAGCATTATTTACGATTTATGTTTACCATTTCAAACTTGAAGTTTTGATGTCGCCTGAAAAATATGAATATTATATGAGCGTCACAATGTACTAGCTTACTTACGAACATACAATCCTAAAGTAGAAATATTACACATATATAGCCTACAGTATTTTAGATTTAATTCTGAATGTTCATTCATTGGTACTTTTGGTATTTTTACTGTCGAGGATTTTTATCACTATGTGTTATTTCGATTCGCTCAACTGTACCATTTGAGTCTTAAGCGTTTACGAAACATGGCTAAAAATGCCGAAGAGTTACAAATGTGATTACCAAAAACCTAAGTATTATGAATAGAGCCATATAGTACCAGCAAAGGATGTGCCTAATAATATAATTTTAAAAATACATTCGTTTATACTCGGCACTGTATGCGTAAAGCAGCATTATGAACAGATTCAGATGCTTATTCTTTTCAAAAATAGTATATAAAACGTCTACTGCGCATACGGGTGATTCAAAATAGGACACAAAAATAAAGAAAGTCATAGTATTACCAAAGAAAATCCCAAACCGTCGTATGACGCTTTAGATATTAAAATGAGTCGAAATATCCCTATTTATGTTAGTGTGTGTTCTTGGATAGACTGTAGTAAAATACTTGCTTTCACGAGTATAATGCAGCTCTTCTGGCCAAACTTCACCACAATAAAATTTTTAAGAAATATATGTTTAAAATGCAATTGAAATAAAAATGTTAGACAAAGTTTAGAGGATTGAATATATATCATAAGTTATACAAGCTGCTGAATATACGAGAAAATATAGCCTTTATGACATAAATATGACCAGAGGCGCAAATTCAGAATCAAGATTTAGCATCGAGCAATTGGTCATGGTACAAAATAATAATATACATGCACTCTTGCATTTCATTATAGTTTACATGAAGCATATCATGAATCACTAATCATTTGAATCCTGAAGAACTTAGAACACATTTTTCAATTGATATTAAGCAGTTAATCGTCTGCAATAATGCAAAGTTTTTCATTAGCAGTCTTTTAAAAATTACATTAACACTATAGTCTGCAAGCACTTCTTATAATGATAAATCATCTATCGAGAGCTTTATCAGATTTGTAGATTCGTGGATTTTTTACGTCCAATTTTTGTATTTTTAACATGGTTATAATCTTATCATACAATGGTTCCAGTATTTGGTAATCAATTTTCATTGTTATTAGAGCATGACTTTGATCAAATTATTGAACATAACGATATACACAAAAGTTATCGACGAAGTTGAAACATTTTATAGAGAACACCAAAAGTGTGAGACAATCATTTAGTGGGATAAATGTTAATTTGT
Source organism: Ruditapes philippinarum (assembly GCF_026571515.1). Classification (NCBI taxonomy): domain Eukaryota; kingdom Metazoa; phylum Mollusca; class Bivalvia; order Venerida; family Veneridae; genus Ruditapes; species Ruditapes philippinarum. Next base: position 101,684 of record NW_026862030.1, on the reverse strand, counting down.
TTAGGAATGTATTCCTAGACGTTGAAAGCATTTTAATCTTATGGACTCAAGGATAAACTTGGAAAGTTAACTAATGAATTTTGAAAATAATTACATAAAATAAGTGAATTTAATTTCATTAATAATAACAATTAATAACTAATTTGATAAATTAATATTATAATATCTGGATTATAATTTTCATTGACGTGCGTATACCAACTACTGCCGTGTATGTCGGTCCATTGTTTTAAAGGATGGTGAAGATACATACATATGATGAGGAGAAAGTACATTTTCAAAACTACGATGATTACGTCTCCAAGGTAACCTGGGTTTGAATTAATAATCTGTCAAATAATGAGTGTAGTAAAATCTGTCGTTAAATGAGAAGTTCAGTATCACAAAAATTGGTCGTTCTTTCTTAATTGTTGCAAATGTTTGAAGTGAACCTCATTTTTGGAATGTTCCATTGCGTATTGTTCCTATCACCTTCATGGTTCTTGATCAAAATTACATGACTGGTCTCATTTTATAACTCCACATTTTCTTTAAAACTAATTAATTAGATGCTAAATCTTTTAAATGAATACAAAAGGCGACTGGACCTTCTGATTCTATCTATTTTATCTACAGACAGTCGCTAAAACAGTATGGAGAAGAAACTTCAGATGAAACATTAAGTTTAATAAACACAAAAATGAAGATAAAATGTTAAAAACGATATCATTTATATCACTTTAGAATGTTACAAAATCTGATACCTGATATATATGTTAACCATTTCGGTGATATAGTAAATACTTTTTATAGTCAAATTCAATGTGTGTGTCGATGATTGAGAAGGAAAGAAAAACACACTAATCACTTCATTTCAAGGGCAAAAATATTATAACCTTTTTGAAACCAAATGATAAGTAATTATAAGTAGTTTTTAACTTTTCTGTGCTTCATTGAAGGTCTTCGTTTGTAATTGTTACCGTTTCAAGTTTTAAGTTTTATTTGCATACAAATTTAATACAAGATAAATTACATGTTATTCGGTACAGAATACAATTAGTCACGGGCATAGACATCTGAGCTAGGGAATTACATACTTTAAAATAAACAATTCTGAAGGTCGAAGTATTTCACAGAGAATACGAAAAAGGAGGAGATCACACGATCTAACATTTATAATAAATTGTTCTGACTGTTAAATTGTTAAATGTAGTTAATAGGTATGAGAAATTACAAGATTTGTTATTATGTTTTTTTTTTAATTATTACACAAAATAATAAATGTTATGTACTTTTTAAATACTTATTGATAAAAAACGATTTTGTTTTTACATATCAGACTGATCTTTATGATGGCTGATTGCGGCCATTTCAAATCCGCGGGAAATGTTATCGTTTTATCATAGAATATCCCGGGCAACTTACAAACCCGCTGAAATCGCACAAAATGTCGCGGGGCACGTATAAATCTCGACATTTTATAATTCAGTTGTTGGAAACAGCGAGGTAAAGTTTGACTTTAGTGGCCGGTTGCGTCCATAATTTGACTATATTTTATTATTCGTTTGTCAAAAAAGGCGAGGAACAGAAAGAAATCTGTTACATTTTTTTTGCAAGTGTTTTAGGAATTCTACTAAAGTCGAGGAGAAGAAACATATAGGCCGCGACCCGCTGAAACTCGACTTTTTATAAGGTATACATCCAAAACAAAATATCGAGTATTATAATGGCCACAATCGGCTACCCAAAGTAGGCATATGTTTGGGTGGGTGCTTAGTTTACTATGTAGATAGAAAATCTCGCGGTTTCCTTCGTAAATCGACATTTTATACACTTTCGATGTTTAAACTGACGGTCAAATTTCTTTCAGCTGTAAAATGGATGCTACCGGCCAACATACATCTAACAGTTATATGAAACTAATCAATTGCCATAAAATTTAATTGATTGAGGTAAACCATTTGAAAAAATGAAAAATATACAAGTAAAAAGCTGACAATTGTTTGCGGTTCGAATAGGTAAATACGTTACTCGGGTAAATCATAAGTCGGTAAGCTTATTTAACTTATTACGAAAGACAGACATACATGCAGACAGATATACATATCATTTATTGACGTAAACGGAGTGGTTTTATGGCATACATAACATTTTACATATTTTACACATATACACACACGTATTAGTAAAGTGATTAAATAAAGAACAAACAATAAACACATTATTTTCTGTATGAATAAATAAATAAATAAATGTTTGTATACATCCAGTGTTTCACATGCCTGTAATCATTGGTACCAGTTTTGTTTCAAAGTATCTCTTTTCCTGTCTTTAAAACAGAAAAACTTATTGTATGTCTACACAAAATGGATTGTTAACGTTACATGTACAAAAATATTTATACATTTATGCTGACAGTATATTAGGAGACAATACTACGATGTACCAATTAGGTACCTTCGGAATAGTTATTCCTATCCAAACCGCAATACATGTCAAATATCAATAATAATGGATATGAATAGTGCCGGATTCACACATGTATTTTCGGATAAAGGCCTATCAGTGTTCAGATGCATACATAATTGTGCTTATGTTTTTGTTCCATCAATGTTAACTTTTTAGTTTTAGTTTATTCCAGTATATCTACATGAATACTGTTTAAAGACTCATTTAAGATATTATCTTATTTCCCAAAAAGGTTTTATTCTTAATTTTAGGTGGTATAGATCAAAATGTAACATTGAAGGTTCCGCGACATAGTATGAAATTATTTGCTGATGTTTCTAAATTCTAAATTAATCACTAGTGTGAATGTTGAGTTTTGTTGAGTTCTGCTTAAATAGGTGCTTGTGTCGTAGACGGTAGCTAACATTCACATTTACCGTCTGAGAACAGGAACAATTAAATCGAGCATGACATGGTCTAAACCTACATCAAATGGTACATTTATCAGGAAAAAAAATATTTTCAGTCCTATCATGTCAAAAAATCTCAGTGCAGTCTCTTTAATGTGTGTGGCGTAGTTTAGATTTTCCAGTTTATCTATATAATGATATTCTCATTACAAAATAATGATAAATTGGTTAATTCAATCGTCAAATAACAGTTACAGTGTCGGTGTGATTGCAGGAAAATGATATTCTCTAATTCCGATATTAATATACATTATTCAAAATATTTAGAAAAAAATATTATCATATTTTCTTATTTTTCTTTGATTAGATACAGCCGTGCCATATGACCTCAATGGCATCCCTTATCAAATATTTTGAAGAACCAGTTATCAAAGACGAAAATCGTGAATTATTCCTCGCTCGTGCTTTCTTTGTATGGATAGCTAATGTGAAAGCCAATGATGAAGTAGAAGATTTACCAGAAGAAATAAGTTCCATTTTTTCACACGGGGTTATAGAAGCATTTGCTTTGCTATGCGAGTAAGATTTTTGATATACTTATTTCGGTAACAAACAAATCATTGTGTATACTTAAAACTATACTATGCAGAATAAAACACCAGCAGAAGTAGAACCTTAAAAGAGAAAAAAATCACCTACTTATATTGAAGTCCCAATTTTGATGTTATAAATGATGTCATGGAGTAAATGATCCACTGTAATATTCTTTACAATTAAACATTGTTCATTTATCAAAATTGACAGCTTTCTCAAAATTTATAAAATTTGATGATATTCGTAACAGTAACAAGAAAAAAACATTTGAAGGATATTCCTATGTTAAAATACTACAAAGGTCATTAAAATGACCAAGCACATTTTATCGTCGGAAACATTAACACTTTATTTTACATAGTGTATAAAATTAGACTTAAGGACTTTTGTCAATCCACAGTAAAATGTAACACTATCTAATCTTCCTTTTCACAAGTATTAAATTATCATTATTTTTGAAAAATAAAACAATATAAATGATCGTGCAAAATATCAATGCTAATTGCATGTAACAAGAAGACAACTAATCAATTTACAACATCAAAAGTGAATGCATCTTTAAATCAAACTACCGATAAATCAATTACTTTTAGGACTTTTGCGTGAAGAAAGTCGTAATAAAACACATATGAAATGAATTATTGAATTATTTAAACTGGTAGCAAGACAATAAAAGTACGAAATGCCCATGCACCAAAGACAGGTAGATAGATTTATGGTCAACTTTATAACTGGCAATATGCTAATTGCTTATCATCGAGTTGACTTGCAGCAGACAAATTACATTAAAAAGAAAAGGTATTCTGAAAATGAAAGTTCAATAGCTTCTCCAAATCAGAGTTTCTTACTTTTGGGCACAAACAGCTCTTAATTATTTAGGAGTTTTAGGTACAAGTGATTTAATAGAATGGATAAAAAATGAAATTCACATTACGACCTCAAGTCAGTGTTTCGTTAATAAATGTAATACAGAGTTCCCTATCGTAAATACGACATACTTAAAAGACAGTTGTCTCGTATTAACAATAGATTAGAGATCTCTTAGTACCATTGCTCCAGATTCATACTAGTATTCTTTATAATTCCGAAAATGTATTGAAAAGTAAAATATAGTTAAGTAAACTAAAAGAATAATTGACACATTGCAGACATCATTTACATGAGTCACAATATGTAAAAAAAAGTCCTTAATTCGTTAGTCACGCAGTAGAAAAATATGATTATACGGCATTTCTTAGTTTTTATAACGAGATACTTATCTCTATAATACAACGTTATTGTCTTATGAGAACGAGATAGAATTCACTGTGTTATAATTTCGAGAATATTTCCTTGTTATTAAATCTAAGTAATTACGAAATAATCTTGTTTGCACTTTTTGACCTATAAAAACTATTTCCAAAATAGAAGAAGACAGCTGTTGAGTATAAATTGCACATAAGCGAATATGTTTTGATGAAGGTAAAATTAGTTCAACCTATGTTCATTAAATTCTTTTTGTACTAAAAGTAGTAGTGTAGTAGTGGCAATAGTTACCATTATATCGTTCTAGATCGGGCAATATTCAGTATCAACTCGTGGAGGGTATTACAAAAAATATGCATTATTTACCTGGTCATACAGAAGATGACACAGGTATACTTCGCACACGTTGGACCATATTCAGGTCAAACGAACGCTGGCACATTGTAGATATTTGTAGAGGAATCTTTACCACTAAAGGATACTCAAGAGGAGGTGAAATACTGTTAGAAAATAAAGGAGAAACAGTATTCGAAGAGCGAGAGGGTTCAGAAGGAGTATGTGAAATTCACGTCAACGACTTATGGTTTTGTCTAGACCCAAGTATATTTATCATCTATTCTCTTCCTGATGATCCCGAATGGCAACTTCTTCCACCCGAGAAGCACATAAGTAAGGAAGAATTCCTTGCATTACCACACTTTACACAGACATATTTCATTGCTAATCTTCAGTTGTTAAGTGAATATACTGGATTACTGCATTCTAAAAATGGCAAATGTACTATTTCGTTTGGCGCAAACAAAGCTGATTCACGAAACATATCAATGTTGTACCACCTTTCTCTGAAGAAAGATACAGTTAACTTGGAAGAGATTAATGCAGATGATTTACCTTTGTTGGTTGTTTATGCTCCCGGCATTGACACGTTTTCCTTTAATATACGTTTTCCTGTGGCAGCAGAATATATTTTTGAAACTTTCGTTTCATCTCCTGATGCAGAAGAATTGTATTTTTTGTTCGCTACCTTTAAGATCATCTGCTTGGAACCCGATCCAAATTGCAAAAAAATCCCATTTGACGCAGGCTGTACTGGTTATGGTTTCGGATACACGGCTGTCGAATATGGTCTGAAAAATCCATCCACGTATTTGCCAAACGTTCCTGTTGCATGCACCCAGAGTGATTTTGATACACCTGAGTTGCTGACATTTCAAATAGACACTGACAAGGTTGAAGAAATAGAATTTCTCTCTAAGATTGTTGGAGGAGAAAATGATGAAAACGGTAAAATCTTATAAGAAATGATAAGTAAAATTTATATCTTTAGGGTCAAATAATTTTTATCAACATTTTTGATATTCATATATACTTATATTATTTTAATAAAATCGAATGTATTGAACGCATATAACACACTGATATACATTATAGAATATGAATACTATAAAATAATTTAGCTTGAAATATTCGCGCTAAACATGAATTAGCGGATCGCATGTCACCGCGAAAAGCGCGAAAATTTGAAGCCCGCGAATATTGCTACACATACAGTACTTATTAATAATATACTGCTGAAATACATATTTATAAATATTGATTGAAAAGTATCAAATGAAATAATACTCTCAGAATGTTAAGGAAGTGAAGAAGTACTAAGCAAATCGGGGGTTGTGGAAGGCGGTCCAAAACTTAATGTCTATACTTACTTTCGAGTAGCTTATTACATTAAAAAATAAATTATAACAGCATTTCAAGATGACTTTACATTACATTTTTTACCATTTTACCATTTAACTGTAGCTGTCACAAAAACACGTGTAGACGAGGTTCATGGCAAGCTTTATGTGTCAGCTGGAATACAAAAAGAAGGGGAATATGCCTTGTCAATTTTAGCTAAAGACAAGCAAACAGGCGGAAACGCTAAAGAAATAATTAACTATCTACTTTCAACAAACCTTACAGAAGAAGAAAGTAATGAATCTTTTTTATACTTTCTGAGAAAAAGACAATAACAAAACAAAACGATTCTGATAGAAAATATTAAAATCAAACTTTCATTTAAGATTTTTATTGTTTCAAACACATGTAATCATTAATTTTATTGATCTCCTTTACTAAAGTCCAAAGTTCAGGACAAAACTTAATGTTTATAATAATCAAAGTACAGACATTTTAAAACCGATGTTTCATGTTAATTCAACTAGACTCTCTAGAATAGCTAATAGTAAAAAGTAAGTTTCAGATGCTTCAGTGAGTAACATTTATGGTTGCTGTAGGTTGCATTCAGCTTGTTTATAATACTAGTATCGAAGCAATTTCAACGAAAGCTACAGTAAACTTTATCCTTCGATTTTTCTTCATATATTTAATAGAAGAAATAGGACTGAAGATTAAGAAAAGAAAAAAGGAATTGTCACTTCAACTGAAATTGCAAGAATGTCATCAAAAGAAAAATGCCCTTGCTGCAAGGATAAAGGACATTGAAGCAGAGATAGAAACATTGAAAAAGTTATGTAAGTACGAGAGATCAATATATATATAAATACAACAAATGAATTGACAAACGTGCACCAGGTGAAACAAGAGAGAAACTTATAAAAGAGAAAACAACATAACTTGTACAAACAATACAAACCAGGAGTTCCATCGAATAGATCGATGAATTCAAAGTAAATTTCCTAAGGCATAATATAATGGCACACCATAATAAATATATATTTATTATTAAATTAACAAACAAAAACATACCAAGATATGAACATTAAACAATCTGTATCAAAAGTCACTGAAAGAGGTAACATTATCGTATCATCATCGTATCAAAGATATTCAACTTTATCTAAGTTTTATATTCAGAATTGTTAAACAGCGTTAAACTTTTATGTTTCAATCTCTAATCCGTAGCAGATAAAAACAGCACAAAAGAACATGACAATAACGCTTTCGAAAGTACAGATGAACAGACATGTATCAAATCATCTGTATCTGGTAAGTTTGATTAAGAAAGTAACCTTACAATATCAGCCGATAGGTAAGAAGCTGTTGACCTCCATGTACGTAGCCATTTTAGATTGCTAAGAAAATGTGGTAGATGTTTCATCATGATGAACAACTCTATTTGTGTTTTTGTACAAATTAGATCAACCATTTTCTTTTGGAATAACCGAAGTGCACATAAATACCATATAATTCACATTCGATTGTTGAAGACTGGAGTTTCTAGGCACGAAAAACATTGTATTCACTTGTAATAGTATTCTAAAATTGCATTTTGTATATGCTTGATGACAAATTAGAATTTCCTTGTTCCATAATACTATCGTGAAGCAAATTATCAAACACTAGTTTTAGTTATAATTAAAGTTCATATGCAGCCCTATTTGTAACATATCGATAGACATTGTTGTTCATCAATGATACAAGTATTGTCAAAACAATAGTAGGTAGACACCAATCTTGATGATAAATACTTCAAATTAATACTGAAACTATCTTAATTTATGTTCTTCTTGTTTATTTGTAGATGACGAAAACAATGGCAATATACTAGATACAGTCGAACAAACAAATGAAAAAACAAATTCATCTATTTCTTGGGCGGCTGTGAAAGATAACCTTGCACAAGCCACCGGTAAGTCAAATGCATTTACTTTTAATTCTACATAAGGATTAAAAAAAAAATACGGTAACAATTACACACAACATTCAACATGGCGATGCTTAAAGAGTCGAAAGTGTCTGACTGTACCCATTAATCAAACATATTGAAAGAGATAACATTATTGCACATGCTTTAAGATACGGAGATATACATGTAAAGACATTTAACCATCTGCATCAAAAGATATTGAAAGATTAACATTGCCCTATCATTTATAGTTAAAGCTATTTAACTTATTTAACTGTTAATAATCTTTAATTTAAGACTAGTTATAAAACAGCATTCGACTTGAATATGTTAATATCTAATCTATAGACAATGAAAACATGGTCAAAAGAACAGATGGAAATACAAATATCATATCATCAGTACCCGAGACTTTTGAGGAAGGTACATGTAGTAACATCTCAATTTTAACATTGCCAAATACACCAATGATTTTAAGCATACCAACTTTACCTACGTTGTAATTTCTGATTTTATTGGATTAATTTATGTCCATATAATTTAGATTCTTTGATCATTATTTTATCAGTAAAAACATCGTAAAGCAAATTATCAAAAGCTATTTCAGTAATAAAATTGATATGCATCTGAAGGAAACATATAATAAGACATTATTAGTATTCAAAGGTAATCGATAGCAATTAGACACTTATTGATATACTATAAGTCAAATGTTAACTGAAAACAAATTATTTAACTATCTTAATTTTCATGTTCTTCTTTGTTAGTAGTAGATGACGAGAATTTTGATGATGTACAAGATACAACAGTCGAACAGACAAATGAAAATACTAGCATTAAATCATCTGTTTCTGAAGAGACTGTAAATGATAACATTGAAATAACAGACGGTAAGTCGAAGGCATTTATTCCAACTTTTAAACCTTTTCTTATTTTCAAGTAACAATTTTACACAACATTGTACACGGGTCTAAAATATCTGATTATAACAATAAGTCCAACATTTATTGATGGATAATATCATTTTTTCATGCTTCGAAATACGATGTATAGAAAGAGGTATAGACCATCTGTGTTAAAATCATTGAAAGAGGTAATATTGTTATATCATTTATAGCTAAAGATATATTTAATATTAAGTTACAATTTAAGTTTTGTCAAAAAGCTTTCAACTTTAATGTCTTAATCTCTAAGCTGCAGCCGACGAAAAAAGCATGGAAGAACTCAATAAAAAGGAAAGGACAATCGGAAATATAAATATCAAATCATCCAACACTTTTGAAGAAGGTGCGTATTGTAAAATTACCGTTATAACATTGCCAATACATCGATGAATAATTAAGATACCTTTGTTATTATTTCAATGTTATTGTTTCATATATATGTTTTAGAAATTCAGCAACACTATAATGACGCAAATTGTAAAAGAAAACTGGTCCAGTAATAACATTCCCGTGCAGTTTTGTAGGAAACATAGTAGTTAGAAGGCTAATGATATTTTATATGCATGTACATCAAATCTATACTGAATACAAAGGAAAATGTTTTAACTATCTTAATCTTTATGTATTTTTTTTATTTGCAGATGATGAAAACAATGACAATCTAGCAGATACAACAGCCGAACAGGCAAATGAAAATACAAACATAAATTCATTTGTTCCTGGGGCAACTATGAAGCATATCATTGCAATATCCGCAGGTAAGTCGAAAGCATAATTCCCTTCTACTTTGCTATAAACCTATAACTACTTTGTTATAAACCTATAAACACGGTAAAAATAAGTTCAACACAACATTCAACACAATGATGCTAAAACAGACTCATGAATCTGATTGTACCAGTAAGTCCAACATTATAATGCTTTAAAAAACAAAGATTATATGTTATTTTGGTTTTGGAGTGATATATGTGGATATATTACCTGCTAAGATTTTATATCACCCGAGCCGTTAGGCGAGGGTGATATTTTATCTTGGCAGGTAATATATCCACATATATCACTCCAAAACCAAAATAATAATTTTATTACCCTTCCCCTGCCGAGTTTAGACGATTTTTTAAAAAATCATTGCCGTTTCAAATGAAACGTCGAAATAAGATTCCCTCTGGGTATCTCTTCGTCACAACATGACGTCACATAAATACATGACGTATTTTTCCCGCACCTGACGAATGTAAACAAGAGAAAAGGAGCACTTTTTTGTAATTAATATCAAGCTTTCACAAGGTCATATTTGTTTTCAATACTGATGGTAATATGTATCATTATTCTACTTTGGTAAATATTTATCATTTGACAGTTAAAAAGTGCTTGTAAATCGGAATTTACACCGAGTAAAATCGAACCGTACGCGCATCACCTCAGCGCATGTTGTTTACAACGTTGGGTACCCAACGGGGAAATTTAGTGTGTGATATTACCCGTCTGGCTCGGTTATATCAATTTCTTTCGGGTGATCAATATCCAATCAAAAAGGCGGAAAAAATCTGGAAGGGTAATAAATAGAGGATATTCAAGTTTTTTCTATAAATACATGATTTATCTTCATCGAGTGGTATGAAAATAAATATTTCATGAGTGGCGGTAGCCACGAGTGAAATATGGTTATTTTCATGCCACAAGATGAAAATAAATCATGTATTTATAGAAAAAACTTGAATTTTCTGTTTATTATATACATTTTTCTCTTTTTTGACATTAAAATTTGAAAGACTTTCCCTTAAATTTTGTGTACTGGCAGAATTTAAAAGAAAGTAGTCCGGCAAGACACCAGTGAAAATACGGAAAATATGTTTCACTGCAGTGAAAAATAAATTTTTAGAGTGAAAATACGGAAAATGAAAATAAGCATTTTATTTCATCAATATTTCTCAATATTTCATTTATAAGTATATAATAAATACATATATTTAACCTTCTGCATAAAAGTGATTGAAAGAGGTAATATTATCGTATCATTTATATTCAAAGATAATTATATAACATTTTCAGATCAGTTAAAAAGCGTTAAACGTAAATGTCTTAATCTCTAATCTGCAGACGATGAAAACAGCATGGAAGAACTCAGCGATAACACAGCCGAAAGAACAGATGGAAATACGAATATCAAAACATATGAGACTTTTGAGGAAGGTTAGTAACATTACCGTTTTAGCATTGCCAAATACACCGATGATTTTTAGGATTCTTTTTTTCCTACGTTATAACTTCTGATTTCATTATATTCATTTATGTTTATATGTCTTAGAAGTTAAGAACTTCTTTGATTTTTGGTTTATCAGTTATACAATCGTGAAGCGAATATTCAAAAGCTTGTCCAGTAAAATAATTCTCATGCTGTTTTATAGGAAACATAAAGATAGATATTATTGCTATTCAATAAAAAAATAGAAGGTTTACTTAATGATATACTATACATCAAATTTATACTGAATGAAAACAATTGTTTTAACTACATTTGTATATTAATTTTGTGTACTTCCTTCAAATATGTAGATGATGAGAACAGTGACAATCTACCAGATACAACAGTCGAACAGACAAATGAAAATACAAATTCATCTGTTCCAGAGGAGGCTATGAAAGATAACATAGCAATATCCGCCGGTAAGTTTACTTCTACGTGTACATATACTTTAAAACCATTTCTTATTTTTAACACATATATAGAATTATGCTTGTTATAAACACGGTAACAATTAAACACAACATTCTACACGATGATGCTTAACACACTTATGAATCTGATTGTACCAATAAGTCCAAAACTTGCAAAGGAATAACTTTATTGCAATGTTTGAAAATACATAAATATATAGACATATAACCATCTATATTAATCATTGAAAGGGAAAATTGTGTCATATCAGTTATAGTATTCAATTAAGTTACAATTTCAGATTAGTAATGAAGCTTTCAACCATTTTGTCTTAATCTCTAATATGCAGCCGATGAAAATACCAGTGAAGAAGTCAGCGATAGTATGGTCGAAAGAACAGCTGGAAATATAAATATCAACTCATCTGAGACGATTGAGAACGGTACACGTAGTTACATTACAATATCAACATTGCCAAATACAATAATGATTTTAAGAATTCTTATCTTACCCACGTTGCAACTTCATATGTTTTAGATGTTTATTTTTCTTTGATTATTAGTTTATCTGTTTCTAGTATACCAGCGAATATTCAAAAGCTGGTCGAGTAATAAAATTCACATGGTGTTCTGTAGGAAACATGGAGATAGATATTATTGGTGTTAAATTTTAAAGGGATTGTCAAAAATGGTATTTTACTTAATGACGTACTTTACATCAGATCAAATGAATAAACTAATTGTTTCAATTATGTTACTTTTATGTAGTTCTTTTTTATTTAAAGATAACGTGAAAAATGACAATCTACCAGAAACAATTGTCAAACAGACAAATGACAATACAAACAGTAAATCATCTTTTCCTGAGATGACTGTGAAAGATGACATTGCAATGTCCACCTGTAAACCGGCATTTACATCTACTTTTTTGTTAACAAATATATAGCATTATGCTTGTTTCAAACACGGTAACAGTTATACACAACATTCAACACAATTGTGCTTAAACAAACTTATGAATCTGGTTGTGCCGATAAGTCCAACATTAAGACATCTAATCATCTGTTTCAAAAGTCGTTGACAGAGGAAATATATTGCCATATCATTTGTAGTTAATGATATTTAACCTCATCTAACATACAATATCAAATTACACATGCTATAAAAAGCGTTTAACTTTAATGCCTTAACCTCTAATCTACAGCCAAAGAAAATATCAGTGAAGAACTCAACGATAACACGGTCGAAAGAACAGATGGAAATATCACATCATCTAAGGCGATTGGGGAAGGTAACATTCCTAGATACACCGATGATTCTTAGGATACTCATTATACTTATTGTATTTATCTATGTATATAATAATTTAGAACTTTTTGATCATTATTTTATTAAAAACTGGCCAAGTAATAAAATTCACATGCAGTTTTGTTGGATATATAAAGACAGACATTATTACTGTTGTTCAATGATAAAAAGATGGTTAAAAACAATAGTAATTAGACACTTAATGATAAAGTATACGTCAAATTTATATTAAATACAAAAATTGTTTTGACTATCCTTATTTTTATGTTCTTTTTCATTTGAAGATGATGAAGAAAATGATAAAATATCAGATACAACAGTCGAACAGACAAATGAAAATACAAACATTAACTCATTTGTATCTAAGGCAACTTTAGAAGATACCCTTGAAATATCAGCCGGTAAGTTTAAAGAATTATTTTTTATTTTAAAAAGTGTCTTATTATTTTATGAAAAATAATCTATACATATAGTTCTACAGAATACCTTGTAAGAGACATACAGATAGAGACACCTGTATAAATCTATACTGAAAGCAAAATTGTTTTAATTCTCAATATTTATGTATTTTTATTAATTTGTAGACGGTGAGAAAAATGAAAATCTACCAGATACAATAGTCGAGCAGACAAATGACAATTCAGACATTAACTCATCTGTATCTGAGACGACAGTGGAAGATAACATTGCAATGTCAGCCGGTATGTCGAATCCGACTCTAAAGCTTTTATTACTTCTTTCTTAATTTTATTTATTAACAATACATACAACATTTACAAAGGAATAATCTGGCATAAAATCTGCTCACTCAGCTATTCATTAACCGAAAAGAAAACATACATTTGCGGATAAACATACGAGCAAACGTTGCTATTGCATGTTTTTTCATATGCGTGACTCAGAGCGCCATTTGATAAAGAAAGCTGCAATGACAGCTTTGGTAATTTAATTATGCTGTGAATTGACACATTTCGTTTAATTCGTCCATATGCTGTTGAAAAACTTAATTTTGGGTTTTAACTTTCAATCCGTAGCTGATGAAAGAAATGGCGCAATATCAAAGGAAACAACTGACAAATCAAAGGAAACAACTGACAAATCAAAGGAAACAACTGACAAAAAGGATGACCAAAATTCAAACAAAAAATCATCATCATCAATGAAAATAACAAAAGATGGTATAAGATTGCAATTTAGCAGATCATTATTATAATAAGGTCAACATATCTGAGTTCTTTCATCTATATTATGAATATTCAAACAAAGTCCCGGAATAAGTAAAAAATGTTAAACTATTATTTCCAATTTCAAAGATTGGTGCTTGTCTAAAACACTTAGTAAAATATACTTCCCGCAAGACATTATTTGGTTTCTATTTTCAGGTAAAGATGGACCTTCTTCTGACCCAAACGAGCCAAAATCAAAAACATGTATAGTTTTGTAATGTGTTGTCTATACAAAGTGCTTAGACTTTAAATCTAATCGTGTACCGGTCACTTGTTTTGATATGTGCCAGGTGCAGGATAAGTCAGTACATTGTAATCTAGAAATTATATTAGATATAGAATTTTATCGATGACTAACAGTTTATTGACTATAAATATTTGTCGTTTATAATCAATAGTGGAATATGGTGAGGCCTGGTTTAAATAGATTTTATTTAGATCTACATTTAGTGTAGCCTAACTTATAAGTGTTTAGCCAGAATATGATTTCAAATCATTTCTTTTCATCACAAGAACGACCTGAATTGAACTGAATTTGTTTTATTTATGAAATTTGTATACATTCATTTTTGGCAATAATAAAAAAAGTCTTTGTCAAGGATTATCTCTCATGAGCAATAAAAATAGAATTGAAAAGTGGAAAATAAAACCAAAACGATGAGGCAGTAAGGGAAACAACTTTCAACGAGGACGCTGTTTGTTAATACTTAAAACAATACGAAGAGTGTCAGATAATTTGGGTTTAAACGAATTTACTCGGCTATAAAAAAAAGTCCTGTTATAGTCTACTGTTTAAATGCTTTATTTATGTAATATTTATTTTTTCAGTTTTTGTATACTAGGACCTGCATTGATATTTGTCATGTCACAACAGGTTGTTAAAATTCTGCATGTGACCTTGATCATGGGCAATAACAAATATATTTAATATAAATAGATTAAGGAAAGTGCCGAAGAAGGCTAGCTAAGTTTAGTCACATTATGGATTTGATAAAATACAAAAATGTATGAATAATGTTAATTAAAATAAGAGTAGTGTTTGTATGCGTTTTCTTTTTGTTCGTTCCATCACTTGAACTCCATGTTATAGACCAATTATTTATGATAACAAATAGATACCTATAGATCAAATATGCAAAATGATAAAATGACTCTCATAAATTGATGATTGAATTTCAGACTTACCTTTAGATAAACTAAAGGAATAAACAGCTTCGCCATCTATAAACAGGACAATGAAAATTTGCTACACAGTAACCTCCTGAGTGTGCTCGCATGTCATAAATGTGTTGAGACATCTTAAAAGCATATCAAAATACATTATCTTATTTTTGTTATTTTCCCAAAAATAGTTTGGAGAAAAGATTGGACAATAGTTCTATATATGGTTTAAAAACGTCTTCACATCGAATGACTCGTACCATATAACGTAATTATTTAAACGTGCTCATACGAATATAAAAAGAATAAGAAAACACTAATAAGTGACTTTTTTTATGTTTTATTCTTATTTGTGTTAACAGAAGCAGAAAGCGAATATTAACTACTTCATGGAATTATATAATCCATGATCATCTACTAAATCATCCACCGCATATCATTTTTCTGGCGGTCAATTTATTTAACATAATTCTGTATGATTCAATTTAAATACTATAATTCTATTGAACAAAAATAATTTCAAACAGTAATTTAGGTACGAGCAGTCACCTTCATATAATTGATATGCGATAAACTTTAAGGATAACGAAACGAAGATGAATTCCTTGACCACCTTACATTGATACATATTGATGGATTTATTTTTGTTCGGTGCCCTGCCGAGCTCATTGCCTTTATTCCTCGCATCCTTGTCATAATCAAAGGAAGAGCTTGTAATCCTCGATATCATATCACTATCTTATTAGCTCAAATTATGTACACATTTTTAAAGAGTTCAATACACCATAAAAAATTTGTATTTTCATTCGTTGTTGATCTATTTGAACATTCTGAGATGGGAAGCGCTTTTACCCACAATACTGTGAGCCAAACCTCCAATCAACTGCCTGTGTTTAAAACAACAAGCTGTTGTAGAAGGTCAGAAATCAGACATATAACCAGTCCTTCCTTTCTGGTGTCCCCAAGGCTTAGTGGTAGGACCTTTCCGTTTCATTTCCTATATAAATTACTTTCTATTGTCAACGGTAAGGCTTAGCTATTCGCAGATGATATACTGTTGTCTACGTCACCATCAAATCCACACAAGATGCCTTAACCCTACAGGAAGAGATAAACTCACTAGAATTATGGAAGAAGCTTGGACCATGGGTTAATGTGAAGTCTTCAAAATAACTAGAAAAATAAATCTAGAATAAATCTAGAATAAATCTAGAATATTTCCTTTTATCTTTTGTCGTTTTAAGTATTTGGTTAAAATCATCCTAAGAAGCAAAGTACATAGGGTAACCGTTAGGCAATACCGAGCTTATCAACAACAGAACAGCTGAAGAAAAAAAGCCTGAAATGTATATGTAAAAAACGTAAAAAATAATAAAATAAATAATAATAATATGTCTAAAAACACTATAAGACATATACAAGCAAGACCCCAGGTAGAATATACTACACAATAGTTTGGCATCCGTGGCAAATATGTTCTGTCTAAAAAGCAGAACACGTCCAATTAAGATCTGTTGCTAGAAATGTCTTAAATGATTCTATAAAATACATGACTATCCAAGACTAGAAGCTTTTCCAAAGTGACATCTGAGTTAAACTGAAATACCCTTGAAAATTGCAAAACATCAATACTTACTTGCACATTTTTGTATTATTTTTATCTATTTTTATCCCATTAAAAACACCTCATATAGACAAGAAATCTGAACTATAAATGTACTTGATATCGAAAAACTTATCAATACGATATTAATACCTTCTTGAATGACATAATAAATTCTATGTTCTTATTTATTCTAAATATGCTGTATACCAAACATCTTTGCCGTACAGAATTGCCCTAACAACAAATAATCTTTACTAAGAGGCTTGACACATTGAATAGCTTGAAAATTCGCACAAACTATCCTTGAACTAATTAACTGTCCTGTAGTGTAGAACTGTATGTAAATATTTGCATTTAACTTACATTTTTATAAACAGTTCCCAAACTTAATATGTTAAACAGATTCGTGTAAAAATTATAACTAACATATGGCTATCTGTGTTGCCAATCTATGTACTATGTTATATTGGTTGAATGTAGGTAGTACTTTCCAACACCAAATTACAAAAAAATAGTGGTGTTCAATCGTTATGTACTTTACTGCACATGCGCATTTTCTATTTCCGGGAAAATGTCAACAAACATGTAGGCCGCGAATGAGCGAATATATTTCATCATTTAACGTCTTTTATAGTTGTTATCATTTTTAAACATGTATATATTCAGCAAGAAAACAGTCTCTTGGATACTTAACTTTGTAAGAACACATTCTCTCTTATTGAATTTTCATGATACCAGAGCAAGATATAATGATAGCAAACATGTTGCAGCACATTTCAGAAAGCAAACTGTAATAGTTATCGGACTATCATAGTTGAATTAAAGAATGATTCAAAATCGTAGAAACTTGTCCCTCAGCAAAATTCAAAAAGTACCAATGTAATTTATATTATTAATATTTGAATGATATTAACATCTCGGCCAATTATGCAATAATTGAATTATCACAATTGTCAAATTAAGCAAATCAAAAAGTAAGCAAATCAAAGTTAAAAGCCATTCCTTAAAAAAAGGATATGAATAAGCTTGGACATGATATGTTGGCAGAGCAACAGATAAGGTGCGTATTTACGCAATTAATTTTATAAAATACGCAACTGATTTTTTAAGAATGCGTATCAAAATCCATTAAAAAAAATAAAATACGCAATTGTTTTAAAAACCTGTGCGTATTGTCATTTTCATCAACGAAAAATTAATCAGTCGTACACTCATAGTTTTGGACAAATTATATCGATATGCATGATATCCGAATATTCCCGAGTCAATGCTAACTAATCAACGGTCTCCGGTCTTCGACGGTCCCCTGTTTCCAAAGACCGACTAAGCCATATCAATAAAGCATGAGACCGTCGATTTGTCTACTCAGGTTGACGGTCCGAGAGACCGGCAGAGACCGTTGATTTTGCGGAGACCGTCAATAAGTAGGTCCCAGCTGTATCAAAGCAATATGGCGTCGTACAAAAGGGAAAATGATTTGAAACAAAACAGTCATAAATAATCAAAAATGAGTCAGAAAATGAACTTGTTAAAAATATTATGAAATATAACATGAGCATTTTATATAAAAAATAAAACAATTGTGAAAAGTTCTAGTAAATTGTTAATCCTATTTTCTTTTTAAAACAGTTAAGATCTTAATTGTATTGTTATTGAAACCATAAACTTCATAACTTCATAATTGAATACCCAATTGATCTTGAAATCATAGGGTATCGAGTTTTGGAATACCCAATTAAATGGAGCCAATACCCAATTCCAAAGGAAATGATGGAGTAATACCCAATTCACTTTTAAAGCTTATCTGTTGCTCTGTGTTGGGACAAGCAACTAGAGATAAACACTGCATTATCTTTTTGGTCTGTTGTCATTTTGTCTTGTAAATTCATTTAAACATTGTGAAAGGTTATATTTTTGTCTGTAGCGGCAGCACGAAATACCCAAACATACCCAAATATAGCAATGTTCATTTTTTTTAAAATACAGATAAAAATGTGAAAATGAATTGATATTAATAAAATAATATGACTTAGTCAGCTATAACTTTCATCACTGAGCCAAATATATGTTTATATATATCTGTGCTTTCATTTATTCCGTTAAAATGGGCAGTTCAGATGTTGTAAGAAAATAAAGTTGTGACATTTGCTTATCTAGGTTCATTACTGAATATACTTGCAAATTAAAATAAAGACATGATAATATTTGTTGTCTACATTTAAATTTTAAGGGTATAATTTTGTTGAAATTTCATACAAGTGTCCATTGTATTATTTTTTTAGAAAATTTAATATAGCATTTTAAATAGTACAGTATTTGGGTATATTTTGGTTCAAAACGTTTGATCAATCATAGTTAAAGTATATATTATAATTCATAATTAAAACAGCACTTTTTTGTATAAAACATTTATTTTTAGTATGTTTGAGCAATATTTGGGTATTTCGTGCTGCCTGTCTGTAGTAAACATTCTAAATAAAAGAAATCAAATATAAGGCACGTATACTCTAAGATTTTGATTGTTATTCAGTATTTAAAAAAATAAACCATAAATCTGCAAAATAGAATTTACCTTAAGTGTTGTATGGGTGTCAAGATTGTTGATGTTGGTCATTAGTAGGCATATCCATTGATTTCAAGTCATTTTTTGTATAATAACAACTTAACAAGACCTAAAACTGGCTGTTAAGTCAATATGAATTGACCAAGAAGCTTCAAACTTTGAATGAAGATAAGTGAAGTGGGCTGAGTCCCGGCTCCTTGAAGGTATTCATTCATGGCCTACTCTGTTCAATAAAAAATAATTATTCACTACAAAACTATAAAATCAAAATATCTATGCATAAAATTAGTGCTTCACTTATATTTGATTTATAATTTCAGTTATTATTTGCTGTGGTGATTCTCAGTTGGGTTTATACAATTTTGGCTGGACGCTGGGCATCTGTTAGATACATGAGAGAAAATTACGTAGTTGAACAATAAAGACCCAGGTAATATTAAGAATATTTTTCTTTGACATGGCTTTTTTTTTTGTGCCCCCACGATAGGGGGCATTGTCCGTCCCTCCCCATGTCCGTTCTCTTTTGTGTCACACGTAGCTCAAGTAAAAAGTATTTGACTTAGAGTCATGAAAAGAGTCATGAAACTTTATAGGAATGTTGGTCAGCATGTGTAGTTGTGCACCAGGGGTTTCAATTGTAGATTTATTCAGTATTTCTAGAGTTATTGCCCTTGAATAAGTAAAAACCATTCCAAAATAATGTGTTATGTGTACCTTTAGTGCTTGAGTCAGAATCAACCAACTTTACAGGATCGATGATCAACATCACTGTCAGAAGCTATGCACCTAGTGTTTTGCATGAGTTTTTTTCAGTTTTGTTAAGAGTTATTGCCCTTGACTTAGTATGAATTATAGACTTGTTCATGCATAGCTCAAAATGTATTTGACCTGTAGTCCTGAAAGTATACAAGAATCTTGGTCAGCATGTGTAGTTATGCACCTCACCTTGGGGTTTGCTTGTGGATTTTATCTTTTATTCAGTATTTGTAGAGTTTTCGTCATTGACTTTGTTTCCAACTTGTGTCACATGTAGCCCAAAACATTTGACCAGAGAGTCAGTAAATTGACAAAACAGAGTGGAATGTGGGGGCATCCGTGTCCTATGGACACATTACTAGTTTCTATTTAGATCTTAAAAATTTAAACCTTTATTTTTCGAAAAAGTTAAGTTTGTCTTTTAAATTTGTCTGAAAAGACATTAACATCAAGTCAATCAAGTATAAACATGTAGTAACAAAAAATTCTTATCTATGTAATATTTATTATTATGCCCATCATAAAAATCTATATGTCAGTGCCTTAGGAAGTCCATAATATGTATAGTTATGACAGTGAGTATTTTGACCACATTTTACTTTACTGATTGTGTGTTTTGTGTTTTTACAGTTTACAAAAATGGAAGTGAAGAATGAAAAGGCTGCAATGCTGAGTAACTATGAAGTTCTTAATCTACTCAATGACATGCATAAAGGCCAAAGTAAACAAAGTAAATTACAGACAAACCTGGCCACAATATCATACGAAATCACACATTATCTCGAACAATCAGCTTGTTCTCAGCAATCTCCCGAAATCATTGCAAATTTCATGAAAGCGTTAGAGTCATTTAAATTAACAAAGGCCGAGAAGTTACAGTTATTGAACTTAAGACCAAAGACCGCCGTTGAGATACAGTTGATCATAGAAGAGAGTGAGGAAAGATTGACAGAAGATCAGATATATGAGCTGTTAGATCTTGTAAAGGAACATCTTCCAGGAGGTGACGAGGAGGAAGAAATGGAAGCAGAAGACCAGGAACCAGAATAACTGATGAATTAAAACATAGTGTAGTTTATCGTGTATTGAAAACTCTTGTGTGATTACTTTCAGTGAAATTTGTCTTAGACTTCTAAGCTTATTTTGGAAAAACAAAATTCTAACAGCCAACAGGATAGAAACTAATTATTGTACATTCTATAGCTGTGTTTGATGATATACATTTGATATCCATGAACCGATATTCTCAAAAGAAATGTTGATAATAACTTGTATTTTGACTCTTTAAACTGATTTAATTATAATAAAACAATAAACTATGTTAAAGTATGCATTCCCATCCAGTTGTTATGAAGTTTTGTTTCTATATTTCAAGGCATTTTATTATATAAAAGAAAGTACCAAAATTTCAAATTTTATGATTTTTTTATTATTCTTCTGCCATAGATACATGCCAACTATATTTACAGTATAGAATAATATAATTTGTCATGGTTTTGTTTTGAGAGCTGTAGGTAGGCCATACTTTTTGACTGCTAGTGAATATTATCTGTATCATATTGTAATGATTTCTATATAATTATAAGTATGATTTACACAATTATATTATTAGAAACAGTATGTTTTAGTGTTATAAAGAATTAAGTGTGTTTATTTAGTTTATAGAAGGACATGAAGTAAAGTCGTGGAAGTGTAACTGATTTTTTTTATATCTGTAAGAAAAAGGTATTGAAGGAAATAACAACTTGTCAATTAATTTTGTATCAATATAATTTGAGAATCACATTTTCTTTAATTTTAGCCTCCTACCAGTTTAACCAAAGGGGACTTTATGTTAACCCTCTGTCCGTCCTTCCACAAAACTAGATCAAGACTTTTTCTTTTCTTTATATGTAGAAAAAGTTGGTTACTTTGTCAACAAATAGGCTTAAGATAGGGCTTTTTTATGTTCCCCAAAGGGTGAGCATATAGTCGCCCCTTTGTCTGTCTGTCCGCTCTAACGGGACAGTAATAATGTTTTTAGAGGGACAATAGGCAACTGTTCTTTGTCTTTGATGTCATTCATTCCGTAATGTTTCTATTAGTAGCTATTTTCTTTTGTGTGGCTAAAAAGAACAATAGAGTAGCCACATTATTGCCGTCCCATTCCCTTTGTTCATTTTTACACTTTGAACTTTATCTGGGACATAACTCTAAAACTATAAGAGTTATCTACATGAAACTTTGTGGGTAGAAGTGCAGTGCAGAATAACCAGAACTCTGTCTTGCCTAATTTTGGAGTTATTGCCCTTTGTTCATTTTTACACTTGGACATAACTCATAAACTATAAGAGATATCAACATGAAACATTATAGGTAGATAGATCTCATTGGGTAAAAGTGCAGTGCAAAAGAACCAAAACTCTGCCTTGCATAATTTTTGAATTATTGCCCTTTGTTCATTTTTTCTCTTTGAACTTTTTCGAAACCATAAGAGGTATCAACATGAAACTTTGTAGGGAGATAGATCCCATTAAATAGAAGTGCAGTGCAAAAGAACCTTAACTGTACCTTACTTAATTTTGGAGTTATTGCTCTTTGTTCATTTTTACACTTTGAACTTTGACTGTGACATAACTCTTACACTACAAGAGGTATAACTTCCTGTGTCCAAAACCTATTGGGGGAGCATTACCCAGTTCAACCAGTTCTTGTTTCTTCAAAAAGTGGTGCTAATAAAATGTTTCTTATTTGTTTCTTGTTACTAAAGGGACAAGTTTTAAGTATTGTGAGTTCAGTGTATATATGCTGCATGGTGAAAATTCCTATAAAAATATATACAGCATGAAATCTCAATGTCAAACAACAATACTGAGTTTACTGCAGGACAGTCACACTCCTCTCACTGCTTTTAAAGACATTGTAACATATGATTTATAACTAAATCACTGTTAATAAAACACATATAAATCAATCCATCATCAGCATATTGGAGGCTGTGAAAATATTGAATAATTTGAAGAAGAAAAAAAAGAACTAAATTTTATTCCATATAAGTTTATTTACAAAATTTAACAAAACAACACTTGCATTAATTTGTAAAGCCTAAATTGAACTAAAATAAATATAACATGTAATCTCTGTGAAAGGCATTATGTCAGTACAATAAGCTTGGTTCTTCAAAACTGTAGAACAGTTTCAGGCACTTAACATCACAAGCAAAACATTTAGCAAACAAGACGGCCATGATGGCCCTGAGGTCGCTCACCTGTATATAGCCCCCCCCACACACACACCCATAAGAAGATGTTTCATGCTAAACATCTAATAACTAGCTCATTGGGCTTTTTAAAAGAAGATTTTTTAAAGTTTTTACTATACACATATAGTTAAAAACAATGACACCCCTGGGGCGGGGCCAGTTTTGACCCCAGGGCTTTTATTTGAACAAACTTTGTAGACACTTACTTGAAGATGTTTCATGCTTATTATCTAAACTCTAGCTATTTGGGTTTTTTCAAAGAAGATTTTAAGTTTTTGCTATACACATATAAGGAAAATCAATGACCCCCAGGGCGGGGCCAATTTTGACCCCAGGGCTTTTATTTGAACAAACTTGGTAGACACCTATTAGAACATGTTTGATGCTAATTATCTAAGCTCTAGCTCTTTGAGTTCTTTAAAAGAAGATTTTTTAAGTTTTAACTATATGCATATAGGGAAAATCAATGACCCCCTGGGGCAGGGCCAGTTTTGACCCCAGGGCTTTTATTTGAACAAACTTGGTAGACACCCATAAGAAGATGTTTCATGCTAAACATCTAAGTTCTAGCTCATTGGGCTTTTTAAAAGAAGATTTTTTTAAGATTTTACTATACACATATAGTTAAAAACAATGACACCCCTGGGGCGGGGCCAGTTTTGACCCCAGGGCTTTTATTTGAACAAACTTTGTAGACACTTACCAGAAGATGTTTCATGCTTAATATCTAAACTCTAGCTATTTGGGGTTTTCAAAGAAGATTTTAAGTTTTTGCTATACACATATAAGGAAAATCAATGACCCCCGAGGCGGGGCCAATTTTGACCCCAGGTCTTTTATTTGAACAAACTTTGTAGACACTCACTAGAAGATGTTTCATGCTTAATATCTAAATTCTAGATATTTGGGTTTTTTCAAAGAAGATTTTTTAAGTTTTTGCTATACACATATAAGGAAAATCAATGACCCCAGGGCGGGGCCAATTTTGACCCCAGGGCTTTTATTTGAACAAACTTGGTAGACACCTATTAGAACATGTTTGATGCTAAATATCTTAGCTCTAGCTCTTTGAGTTCTTTAAAAGAAGATTTTTTAAGTTTTTACTATATGCATATAGGGAAAATCAATGACCCCCTGGGGCGGGGCCAATTTTGACCCAGGGCTTTATTTGAACAAACTTGGTAGACACTCATTAGAACATGTTTCATGCTAAATATCTTAGCTCTAGCTCTTTGGGTTCTTTAAAAGAATATTTTTAAGTTTTTACCATATACATATATGGAGAAACAATGACCCCCTGGGGCGGAGCCAAATATAACCCCAGGGCTTTTATTTAAATAAACTTGCTAGACACACACTAGAAAGTGTTCCATGCAAATATCTAAGTTCTATCTCTTTTAGATTTTTAAAAGAAGATTTTTTAATTTTTTTCTTTGGTTGCCATGGCAACCAGAGTTCTGCATGAATTTAAATTCTTTAAACAATTTTTAAAGGTGACCACGAAAAGAATATTTCTGCGAAGATTGGATGAAATTGGCTCCTCGGTTCACTAGGAGATGTTGTTTAAAGAAAAGGTTTACGGACGTCGGAGGAAAAGCGATCACAAAAGCTAACCATTTCACTATGTGACCGGTGAGCTAAAAATAATTTAAAAAGCACAACACTAAACACATAGAAACACAAAATGGTTTACAATTTGGCTATCTAATCAGCAACAGGCTTATGTAAAGCAAGGGCAACACAAACAAAGAAAGCTCAAATGATTTTACAATTTGACAATCTTTTAAGCAATTCATGTATTATTTATTAAAGGCTATATCAATTCCAAGTTGGGTCTTCACATAAGCTTCTTTAAATGTCACTCCTAACTCTACTCATCAACCTGAAACCAATTTTCTATTTTCAGTGATCTTGATCTAAATAATTAATCCTGTGAGCAAAGTGAGGCTTTCAAATAGGAATGCTTCACAACACATTTAATTAAAATATCTCATTCATAAATGTTGTTATTGATTGGAAACAAATTTTCTTTCTATTTTAAGTAACAGCAATGCAGCGGGAGTTCTTCACATAAGCTGGCTATACACCAAGTTTCATTGAAATATCTCATTCTAAAAGTTATTGACCGGAAACCAATTTTCTATTTTTAATTGCAGTGACCTTGACCGTAAGGGACCGGAAAGCAATCCCAAGCAAGCTCTTCACATAAGCTTGCTATACTCTAAGTTACACTAAGATAAGTCTACACGTCTTGACAACTTAACAACTAGTTGGGGGAAAAATAATGTATATCATGTCTATAACAGTATATGTATATCCTTATTATATAAAACTAACCATAATTTCAGAATTTTGCAATGACATACTTTTTATATGCCCGAAAGGGCATATTATGTTATACCCCCTGGCGTCCGTCTGTCCGTCCGTCCGTACGTCCGTTAGCAATTTGGTTTCCGGAGCATAACTTAAGTTCCATTTGGCCCACAATGTTAAAACTTCATAGGATGATTGTCCATATTGGGTAGAAGACCCCTATTGATTTTGGGGTCAAAAGGTCAAAGGTCAAGGTCACTATTACCTTAAAACTGAAAACGGTTTCCGGAGCATAATTTAAGTTCCATTCGACCCACAATGTTCAAACTTCATAGGATGATTGTCAATATTGGGAAGAAGACCCCTATTGATTTTGGGGTCACAAGGTCAAAGGTCAAGGTCACTATGACCTTGATACTGAAAACAGTTTCCAGAGCATAACTTAAGTTCCAATTGACCCACAATGTTCAAACTTCATAGGATGATTGTCCATATTGGGTAGAAGACCCCTATTGATTTTGATGTCAAAAGGTCAACGGTCAAGGTCACTATTACCTTATAACTGAAAACAGTTTCCAGAGCATAACTTAAGTTTCATTCGACCCACAATGTTCAAACTTCATAGGATGATTGTCCATATTGGGAAGAAGACCTCTATTGATTTTGGGGTCACAAGGTCAAAGGTCAAGGTCACTTTGACCTTGATACTGAAAACAGTTTCCGGAGCATAACTTAAGTTCCAATTGGCCCACAATGTTCAAACTACATAGGATGATTGTCCATATTGGGTAGAAGACCCCTATTGATTTTGGGGTCAAAAGGTCAAAGGTCAAGGTCACTATTACCTTATAACTGAAAACAGTTTCCAGAGCATAACTTAAGTTCCATTCAACCCACAATGTTCAAACTTCATAGGATGATTGTCCATATTGGGTAGAAGACCCCTATTGATTTTGGGGTCACAAGGTCAAAGGTGAAGGTCACTATTACATTGATACTGAAAAATATGTTTCCACGCATAACTTAAGTTCCATTTGACCCACAATGTTCAAACTTCATAGGATGATTGTCCATATTGGGTAGAAGACCCCTGTTGATTTTGGGGTCAAAAGGTCAAAGGTGAAGGTCACTATTACCTTGATACTGAAAACAGTTGCCGGAGCATATGTTAAGTTCTATTTGGCCCACAATGTTCAAACTTCATAGGATGATTGTCCATATTGGGTAGAAGACCCCTATTGATTTTGGGGTCAAAAGGTCAACGGTTAAGGTCATCCTTACTAAAAAAAAAAAATACTTTCGGGCATATAATGCTCCGCCTAGCGGTGCTCTTGTTTCCAATATATAAACACAACATTTATTTTACTACAAATTATACCTGAGGGAAGTTTGAACATGTATGGAAATACTGTTATTATGTTATCCAAAGCATGTTTTGACTAGACTTCCAAGAAGAAAGATACATGCTTATTACAAATAAGTACATGTATGTCACATAAAAAAGAATACAGAAATTAAAGTATGAATGTCATTATTACATAAATCAACACGCCTATGAATATCTATCTATAACATTAATATAAGTATTATATAAATTGCGTATAAGCTAAAGACCAAATCTTGTAAACTTTTGAATTAGTAATTTTCATTTTTCTTAAAACAACAAATGCACAAGTATCCTCAATGAAAGTAATGATAGATACAGCACTACATGTACATCTTGGCTTCCCAAATGTCGAGTATAATTTCTTAATATCATACTGAATGAGCATTTCATGTAAATAGAGACAAATAAAAGATATCACAAATTGAGGCAATTCCTATGACTTGCATATCCTATATTTATAAGGGAAGACATAACAATATACACTGGTTTTACATGATACAATACATGTATATACAGAGAGCATTCAATCTGGAAATATTTGACATCTTATCACTTGTATTGTCTCTGTTTTGGTCATGAAAAAATCAAAGTGATTTAAAGATACATTGATCTATATTCTAGCTAAGTGGAGGACAATAACAAATATCTGACTATTATTACTAGTATGTCAGATACAAGCTGGTTTAATTTTACAGCCAAATTAAGTCCAAATGTCTTTCATTTGGTCTAAGAAACACTTTCATGATAATTACACATAGCAATGATTAAATCGTAACTAATTTTTAGACTCACTATGCAACATTTAACTCCCATTACTGAAAGCTATCAGTCCTACATGGGATACATGCCGTTTTATAAGGACCACTCATTTCAAAATGTAACCCTGAGTTACAGCCACAATGCAATATTTATCTCCCCTGAAAAGTTGTCTGTCCTACATGGAGTACATGCAGGGGCCTTGTATTGAAAGTCTTAACAGTTTTTTAGAGCTGGAATAAAGTGCAATGCAACTTGAGTTAGCAGCCATGTTTGTTCTTCTATGTAATTCTAACATAAATTTATGTATAAATCAAAAGTTTGATGTAAATAATAGTTTTCTTTCTTCTGCTTAATGCTTCAATAATACATGTGTATCAAAATAATGATAAAGCATGATTTTCGGCAGTACAAATGCTAAAATTACAAATATAACTGTACAGTGATTTGTCTATGTCACATGTTTGTCTTTTAATATTATTAGTTGTAAAGATTTCTTGATAGGTCACATGTATATATGGCCCATTACAGACATAATATTAGTTATAAAGATTGTTGACAGGTTATATGGCCCTATATAAACGGCTTTTTGTAAATATAACACGAGCTGCTAGGCGAGGGTTATATTGCAAACAGCCGTTTATATAGGGCCATATAACCCGTCAACAATCTTTATAACGAATTTATAATACAGCAAGCATCATTTTTTAACGAAAAATGTAAGGTCTTTTCATGAATCGACAGCAGCTGTGTATATAAAACTATATAAACATCATGATTATCCAATGAAAGGCGACGTTACAAACGTGCAGTATTATAAGTCAGCCTATACCATCCAAGCTGGAGTTCATATAAAGCCTTATTATCTGTTAAATATCTTTATAATACAGCACATTTCCTTCAATTAGGAAAAAATGAAAATAACATTGTAAATTGACAGCACCTGTGTAAACAGATTATGTAAATGTCACATAAAAACAACTTTGCAATCATTCATTATTAAATAACCATAGATATACATAGCAAAATAAAAAATAATAAATATCATGTTCCCAGTACCCTATCAATTTGTGTAGAAATTCAGATAAAAAAATAAAGTAACCTTTATAGAAAATAATTCAATTCACAAGGTAAAAACTGCTACATGTTGTAGCTACATAGACAGAAAAAATCACTAAAAAAGTAACACTCAAATATCTACAAAATACTGCTTATTATCTCAAGTACAAAATCTTAATTGTATTATATAAATACATCAAATCTAAATCAGTAAAATTCTACTATAAATTTGAATTAATTTGAAATAAAAACATAAACATCCCAATTATCAGTAGTTACTATAAATTAAGTACAAATATCATGATTGATTTAATGACAGAAGTATTCATTTCAGAAGCTCCTTGGTCAATTTTTTTTTTTCTTTCTTTGCTCATGATTATCTTGACATATTTTTTTTTCAATTTAATGAAATTGGTAAAAATATTAAATACGAGTGTATGATGACTTTTAACAGAAAATTATGAAGGATGTTTATAAAGTGGATTTAATTTAGATACAAGAAAAAAAAATATTTACATCACCCCTCTCTCTCTCTCTCTACTCATCATAATTGGCCCTATACAAAAACAAAGGTTTATTCTGTACAAGAATAATATAATTATATATATATATATAAAAAGAAAAAAAATACAACACAAAAAGTTAAAACTTTTAACATAATTTAGAAACAAATTCTCCAAAGCAATTTTCTCCAAAATGTAAAATAATGAGTAAAAACAGTCAAACATAAAAAACCCAGCAAAAGCAAGACAATAAACAGTAAAACATAAACATGATAAACATACAAAAATATACAATTATATAAAGAAAAAAAAAACATTTAAAGAGACATCACTTTGTATATGTAGCACCTGTAATTATGGCCTCAGATTGCACAAGTGGTCAAATGTGATGATTTTATTTTAACGTCCTTAACAATGAACACTTCCATCTGACCTTTTCTTCAATAAAAGATACATTTTTAAAGGGACTAGACAGAGGTTTTCTGAAATGACAGGACTGGAAATAATTTTCCAGGGTTGATATTACAGATGATGTAGATCAAGACCAATAACATGTGATCATTCGCTCACTCAGATTTTCTGGAACGATATTTCTTATTGAGAACAAGAGCACAGCTAGGCGGAGCATTATATGCCTGAAAGTGATTTTTCTTTTTTTTTAGAAACGATGAAGCATTTGTAAGACATGGGAATTAAATAAAGTATTACCTCCTTCAAATTAATATGAAGTTTGAATATTGTGGGCCAAATGGAACATAAGTTATGCTCCAGAAACTGTTTTCAATTTCTAAGTAATAGTGACCTTGACCTTTAACCTTGTGACCCCAAAATCATATGGGTCTTCAACCCAATATGGACAATCATCCTATGAAGTTTGAAAACTGTGAGCCTAATTGAACTAAAGTTATGCTCCAGAAACTGTTTTCAGTTTTAAGGTAATAGTAACCTTGACATTTGACCTTGTGACCCCAAAATCAATAGGGGTCTTCTAACCAATATGGACAATCATCCTATGAAGTTTGAATATTGTGGGCCAAATGGAACTTAAGTTATGCTCCAGAAACCAAATTGCTAACGGACGGACAGACAGACAGACGCCAGAGGGTATAACATAATATGCCCAAAATTCTTTAGGGCATATAAAAATGAGTCAAAATTGAAAAGCGTAACAAGGCTTTTCTCTCAAATGGGCTAAAAATACCACAAAAATACAATATTTAATTCATTTTCAAGTATATTTCTTAATTAGCTTTGCATATCTTTCTGTTTTATGTGCCCCAGTTCTTAGGCTTTTGGACCTCAGTGGATTTCCTTTAAGCAACAAAAATATCATACAGTATCATATATTTATAAATACATTCAGTTTCTTCATCAACACACAAAATCTTAAGTAATATGAAAATGATTAAAATAACTTACTGTCTTCAATTATCATCTTAATACACAAATATTTTATATCAAATATAAAACAGTTTATATCAAAATATGTGCAAATTCTTTAAAAAAAATTATATTAAGTGCTGAACACTTAGAATATATAAAAACAAGCAATTATCATAGTATTGCAAGCAATCCATAAGTCCCCTACCGGTAAGAGCCCAAGCAACATTCTGAAGGGCCATTGGCCATTCACTTATGTTCCTATTTTAAGTAAATTTGTTGAAAAAGTTCTTTAAAAGTGATCACAGGAAACAGTTTTTATGTACAGACAGACGGACTGAAGGACACTCTAAAGTTATTTTTTAAAACATCCCTGTTATCAAAATTAACATTTTAAAATCCTACCATGATTGAAGAAGTTGGAGTAAAAATTACCAATTTCTCAAAAAAAAGTCTATGTTCAAAAAGGGGGCATAATTCTGGAAATAGTCTTAGTAGAGTATTGAACACTCACAAATGTTGAGTGATAATAAGAAACATTTATATGAAGTTTGAAATAGATACATTCAGAAAAAGAAGTTATTAAAAAAAAAAATGTTTTTTTCATGAAAATTTTAAGTTCAAGGGAGGTAATTCTGATAAATTTTGCGCTAGAGTTGTAAACCTTGTCACATATGATGTGGTTGATGACAAGCAACTTATATTTAAAGTTTGAAGAAAATACCTTAAGAAATAAAGAACTTATAGTGAAAAAACTTAAAAACTAGAATCAGAAATCTTGAAATTCAGTCTATTTGTTGCCATAGCAACCAGAATTTTCAACATAGGAAAATAAGAAAAGGATGTGCATTATTTCCATACTGCCATCTACCCATATGTCAAGTTTCATAAAAATATTTTCAGTACTTTTTGCGTTATCCCGGGATCTAGGTTATGTGTAAAATTTGCCATATTTTCAGTCTATTTGTTGCCATAGCAACCAGAATTTTCAACATAGGAAGAAAAGAAAAAGACGTGCATAATCTCCATACTGCCATCCATCCATATATCAAGTTTCATTAAAATATTTTCAGTACTTTTTGCGTTATCGCGGGATCCAGTTTTGTGGACGGACGGACTGACGGACGGACAGACAGACGGACGGACGGACAGACGGACGGAGGGTAAACCTAAAGTCCCCTCCGGTAAACCGGTAGGGGACTAAAAATCATTATTCCTTCTACGAGACTTCTTGATTATAACTATTTACATAGCAACTTCCCATCATACCAGCCTCTCTTTTATTTCATGGAACACTATAACGACCATTAGATGGACGATATTCAAATGTAAAAATTATTACCTCACAATAAAATGTGTTGGTATGTCACATTTATTACATGTCAATACTCACAAAATCAAATGGAATATTATGCTTTAAATGGATATGCTTAGAATACATTTCATTTAGTCAATGTGAACTCAAAAATATATAATTAGCGAATATAGCTACTTTAGAAATTGATGAACAAAAAAAACTCATAAAGCACAAAACAATGCTTTAACACTTTGAATGTTAGTTGCCTAGCAATGATCAATGCAGGCAAATTTTCAAGGCAGTAACCATTTTTTTTTAAAAACATTCAAACACCTACAATATAATAACAATACTAACTTCATAACAAAGCAATTCATTGAAGTAATAAAGAGATGTAAGGAATAAAGCACATTACACTACAGTATCTGATATGTACTCTTTAGATTGTACAGAATACCGGGATGCTTTGTCTAATATCTATTAAGGCATTAAAGCTGCATGCCTCCAGATGAGCCAAAATATTTCAAGAAAATCAAACTTGAGGAAAAGGAACCAAGATTTTAAGAAAATGAAAAAAAAAAAAGATTCAAAATTCAAGCAATAATTTACATGTTATGTGGCATTAATTTTAATATTGCAGTAATTTTCACCATGTTTCTACTGTGTTACTCTACTGCGTGACTAATGCAGTAATAGCTTTATTTTTCATATTTTGACCCCTTTTTGGTAATAACATGGATTTTAAGTAAGTTGGCAATGAGTAAATTATGTTTGCTTTTTTTAATGTCAAAATATTTTACTTTTAAATGCATTTTCAAATTTTCATAAAAATTTGCATGGATCTGAAGGCATGCTGCTTAAGGAGACATAAGGAATTACCACTGGACATAAGGAAGTCCACAACAACAAGATAAGGCAGCAATCTAAATGGTGGGAAAAATGATTGATCTGTACACAGGGGCCATATTAAATATAAGTAAAAAAATGTTGTTTTTGCATTTCGTTTTTAAAATCATTTTATCATACCTATTTAAGTTTGATAGTAACAACTTAACTCTGGAGGTAGGTCTCTGGGTCAGAAGGTAGACATTTTAACCAAATGACCACATAAAAAACAAATCTATATAATTAGTATTCATAAAATTAGCAATATACAAGGTTAAAACCTGAGTACATGTATTTGGGAGTTAAAATGGCACATAGAAATTACATGCTAATTTAAAATGATCAAATATTTATCACATTATTTGCTGGATATCAAAGTAAAACTACAGTACAAAAATATTGGTAAGATAAAAGTTACTATTTTGGTTTTTCGGGTAACAATAAAACAATGACCTGATACATTCTATGCCCAAACAATACTGTCCTCTGGTACCCAAATATAAAAAAATGCTTTTATTAAAATACTAAAATAAACACTTAAAACTTTTTTAAAACTATCTATAAAACTATAATATACAGTCATGCATTATGATTTTACATTTAAACAACAATTAGCTTTTCAAAGTTCCTGATTATTCTTTTTTTACCGCACTTGATACAAGAGGGGACTTCAAAGCCATGAATAACTAAATAGATGCTATCCGGAACACAGCAACTTGTGTTTTTTTCCAAGCTAATCCTGCAGTACAAACTTTTACTCCTACAGCTTCAAAGTGCACTTCCTTTCACAGTAGTTTAGTCAACCACTGGGTTGCTAATTGACGTAATTGTCAAAGTTGTAACTCTGAAAGTTTTTATATACCCCTGGATTAGCTGGGAAAACCCAAATATACTTCAATACAAAGTACATTGTATCTCTATTTCAAGGCTTTGATTTAAAACTTTCAAAAATGTATAATAATTCCTTAAGAAAATTGTCATTAGGAAAAAAGTTTTAAAAAAATATGAAAAAATGAGTAAATTTAGCTACATATATTATTAGCTTTGTGTGTATTTAACTTTTGTAGTATGAGGATTTCAATGTAATTTGTTTCATCAGTATCTAGTTCATGATCATAGAGACTGGTAGCACGAGTATTCTTCTGACTTCAGACAACATGGTATCTGTCCCCTACCTAATGGATGAAAACATATGTAGTACGTTAACTGAAAAAATAGCTGTAACACTACCCCTAGAGACACTACAAAAAACGTTGGTATATTAAAACCATTGACTCTTGTCATCAGTAAAGTAAAAACCCAAAACCCATCATTGCCCAATTTTCTGCATATACTATGAAATAATAGACTAACATTCTGTATCTTGTTGCACTTATAGCGTGTTGCCGTCGAACATTCAGAAAGCAAGAAGACTAGAACATATCCACATACGATATTAAGGAATCGCACCGATTACTGGTAAAACTGCGTCTTTTGGCAGAATATGCCATCCCCGCCATTGCTATCCAGTGCACACCTACCACAAGAACACAATATAGTCAAACATGCTGCAAACAAACGCAAAGAGCAATTACTCTAGGTCTATTCAAAGGCACGCCATAAAAACGAGAAAACCATCCGCTGTATGGTAATATTCTTCTTTGTCACGTCCTCGTGAAGAACCTCAGGGCCTCTGATAAAGGCGACCATGACAGGATAGACTTTGGCCCCCGATGATAAATATTGCTGCAGCCGCGTATTCCCTCTGAAAAATAGAGCACAATTAATATATGCATGCTTCAAG
The DNA here is from genome assembly GCF_026571515.1 of Ruditapes philippinarum. Taxonomy (NCBI): domain Eukaryota; kingdom Metazoa; phylum Mollusca; class Bivalvia; order Venerida; family Veneridae; genus Ruditapes; species Ruditapes philippinarum. Next base: position 66,554 of record NW_026862030.1, on the reverse strand, counting down.
TCTATTTTTTACCATTTATGAAACAGACAATTTTTAAACTGGGGAATAGTTTTAATAAGTTTTTCTATCACACATTGTCGTGCCTAATGTGGCAATTTGCATTCAGTATTTTAATACTCATCTTTCAATAGGACAAAATTCATTAATGATTATTCATTGGGTTCGGGGAAAACTTCAAATAGGTATGACTTTACGAATAGCACAGTGATATTAGTCATCAATGGAGTGCTTGCGTGATAATATTATCATCGATGCTAACTGTGCATAATAATAAAGCCGATAAACAATTAAAGCATAATTCTCAATTTAAATAATTTGGGGACATATTAAAGATCACAATACTGCAAATTGAACTTGAATAACAACTTAGCAGGTTTGTCTCAGCTTCATTAAGATATTTAGAATAAAAGTAAAATCTATCTAATTCTTGGGCGATTGCAAATGTAGATATGAAAGTAAACAGATACCTTATTCAGGCATTATGATAACTGCTAGGTGCTAAAGAACCTTAGTACTTACAAGGTACTACATGAGATTATCTAACAAATATCATGATAACCACAGAAATTAAAATACCACTCTGGCAAGTTACAGTGAAAATAACACTAAATATTTAGTTACCTTGATGATGTATTTATTTCATATTTACAACTATTCATTTTCTCAATACTGTACTTAAATGTTATTATAATACTGCCCATTTTGAAATATCCCATTTTAGTAACATCCATTTTCATTTGTTTATCGTTATGTTCATATACAGAGCAACTGTCAACAAACAAAAACATGTATGAAGTTATTTTCCCTTAAATTTTTCCCAAATAAAGTAATTATGCTGTATTGTGAATTGGTTAAACTATATTACCATTTATATGAGCCACATAAGCAGTCAGTCATCTTTATAAATAATATTATAATACTGCATGTTTGTAACATCGCTTTTCATTTGATAATTGTGACATTTAGATGGTTTTTATACCACTGCTTGTCAATGTATGAGATAAGAAATGGTGTACTTTTTCTGTAAGAAAGAGGAGGTATGCTGCATTAATAGATTGTGGTTATAAATATTCCTGACATGTTATAGACGTATATAGACGGCTTTTTGCAATATACACCATTGTCTAGCGACCTGGTTTATATTTCCAAACAACCATTTATATGGTCATCAGAACCTGCCAAAACAATCTTTATACATGTATACTAATAATATACACTGTTCATGTCAATTTCAGACAACTTATCAACTATAGGTGTTACCTAGAAGCCATGATTCTTGCTGTCGATGTAGCATTAAGATAATATCTGTAGAACAAGCTGTGGGGCCGGCTTCCAGGAAACACTCGAACATTCGTATACAACAAGCATCCACATCTCCATCCTCATCACAATGTAATGACGCTTTCTTTTCCTTTGGTGGTAAAATTTTTACTGCCCTTTTTTAAACCATTGTATATGTACTCGACTCTGTTGTTGTTAATAAAAAGAAATACAGAAATAGAATTGACAGGCATTATACAATGTGAGAAGGCAAAAACACATTCAGAAGCAAGAAAATATCAAAAACTTATAGACAGTAGTAGTACTAGTACTGTATACAATACAGGTGTGATGGTATCATTTTCCATTTGAGCTATTTAACAAACTTAAAGGCACATAGTTGACTGTGTAACCCATATTCTTTCAAATTCCTTAGACTTTCTGAAATATCAAACATGTGTTAAATAATGTTTAAATAATGGATTAAAAACATGTTAGATGTTTTACGACTGAAAAAAGTAGCGATGAACATGGCAATGAAGTCATGTGTTATTCAGAAGAAGCAAGAATGTCAACACAAGAGCTAGTATTTGATTTCCATACAAAATAACTTTTTAGTTAGAATTAATACAAATTTGCTAACAGAAATAAAGATGCAAAGATAGTTCATGTAAAATAGTAAATGTTTACAAAATGTAGGAAACTGTAACAATGAATCAAACAGTTTTTGAGGAAATAAAATGATAGCATTCTGAGTGTATAATTATGATAATGGCCTTCAAGTAACAAGTTCTTGATTGTCCCAGCCGTAATGATATCCATATCAGATGACAAATATTGATGATTTATTTATCAGTATTACTTTTCTATATTTCACTTTCATACCTGTTTTTCATAAAGTCAGTTAAAATATGTAAATACAATTATGATGTGTAATGTTAATAATTAGTTCTTTAAATGCTTTTCTGACCACTTTTGTGATTACCACTATAGACTATATTCATCACATTACAGTGTAGTTTAAGAGATGTCATTTTGACTTGGCACCTGTTTCTATGTATGTTTTGCACCTGTTTCTATGTATGTTTTGGGTGAACTTTTATCTTATCCTAGACATTTTAATAATTTTTTCTAAATCAGTGACTTTTCAAACTGTAATGATTTTTATCAACAGAAAATATCAACAATACACTGACAATTATTTCTATTGATGACAGCTCTAATTCCAATCAAATAATCAGACGTTAGACAGTAACATACCTTATAACTGGTCCCATCATCAATAGCGTCAAAGTAAATCTTACTAGCCACATAGCAGCATAGATGTATGTTTAACATGTTCTTCTCCGCGATTTTAATCAGTATCTGCTGACTCTGGTAATCCAACAGGTACCAAACCGAAAGTTCAAAACACACGTAATAAAGACGGCCAACAATGAAAGCTGTTGTTAAAGCAAACTCCAACATGTGTCTTGAGGAAAATAATCTCTTGCTAGTAAAATGTCTGTGACACATCAAAAAGTAGAAGAATGCAATGATGACAAGCCGACCAGAACGTCCAGACATGTGAAATCTGGACCTGTATGTAAGACCTCTGCCTCAGAGTGGCCATCATGCGGAGGAATTTGACGTCTTCTTCTATCTGTGTGTTCAAAATCAGGGAGAGGTTGATCTGGATATATGATTCTGTCTATATCTGAACACTGTGAGGAACTTCTACTCTATAAAATAATAATTTTTGAATTCATTAATATTTTGTTGCTTAATTTCTTATATAAATACACACTTTTACATTGATGTCATCAAAAGAAAAGAAAACCTAATATACATTTACATGTAATATATCAACACGATTGTTTACAATAATAGATGTAAGAATTACCTTACACTTAACTGAAATTATTGATCCATCTACTGTTAAATGCTATATATCAATTATATATACATTGTATATGGATATTTAAATTAATTATGCTTTCGGTTTGTACTGACTTAATTAAACAGGTTGAATAAAATTTATAATGCAACCTCTGACAAGCATAATATTATAAATCTAATTTAATCAAGTTCTATCATTCAAAAATTTTTGCAAAGAAGGCTGAAGCTACATAAACATAATTTTACTCAAAACATTCTCAAATAAGAACTGTTTACATTATTTTTTTCATTGAATACACTAAGTCTTACACTGTAAATGCCTACATTTTAAGTGCCACTTCAACCAAAGTTTGATTTAGGCAAAGGCAGTTTCATCAAAAAGTATTCATGGCCATGCACAATCATTTTTAAGGAGTCACAAAAAAAGGCAAAGATATTTAATAAATCAAATGATTTTTAGCAAGAATCTAAAGATCCTGTATGTTGTGATCAAAGTGGTAAACTTTTTTTTTTAATGCGTTTATTTAAGGTCGCCGCCAGAAAGCCCATATGGGCGACGGTACACTCAAGTCGGGCCATCATAGAGCGTCCCGCTGAGATTTTTTTCCAGCTTTATTGGTGGAGGAAGACCCCAGGTGCCCCTCCGGGCATTATTTCAGGCACAAACGGGCACCTGGGTAGAACCACCGACCTTCAGTAAGCCAGCTGGATGGCTTCCTCGAGTGTAGGACAAAAGCCCTCCCGGACAAAAGCCCTCCGGTCCAACATTGACAAGGCGGACAAAAGCCCTCCCGTGAAAATGACAAGGCTGACAAAAGCCCTCCCGTGAAATTGACAGGGCAGACAAAAGCCCTCCCGTGAAAATGAAAGGGCGGACAAAATCCCTCCCATGAAAATAACAGGGCGAACAAAAGCCCTCCCGCAGCAAATACATATCTGTACATTTTTTTTTTTTTGCCTCAGGGCTTTTCAGTTTAAAATGTGCAGATAATTTGCTCTAAAGTTTTTCTGCAAAATATGTGGTTTTAGTGATACAATAGTAATATTTTTTTATATCAAATGGAAATTTAAACAAGGGTGCCATAGTCACAAAATACGCCCGTTTACGAAAGCTTTAGATGAAGATGGGGGCATTATGGATAAGTGTTATCTAGCAAGCAAGTTTTTATTCTTGGCACTGTGTTGTTAAATGAACCTTAAAACAAATCAGTAGGGAAGATATGCACAGGATGTGTGACCTTGACCTTGGTCGCAGGGACCTGAATTTTATGCACTGCACTCAGCCTCACAATGATGAACATTTGTGCCAAATTATATTGAAATCCCTCTATGCATGTAGAAGTTTTGCCCCAGACAAGCTTTTTTCTATGAGCTCTAACTGTGACCTTCACCTTTGACCTAGAGACTTGGTTCATGTGCAGGGCACTACGTCTCATGGTGGTGAACAATTCTATAAAGTAACATTTAAATTCCTCCATGCATGTAGAAAATATGCTCCGGACAACATCTGGATATTTAATCATCTCCAGTGACCTTGACCTTGCAAATATTAACCTAAATTAAATGTGTCACACCTGTAGTCATGATAGTTACCATTTGTGCAACAATCCATCAATAAATGGTGACTAAATGGTCCCTATACACATCTTCAAATTTTTTATCTGAACTTTGACTCTATGTGTAACCTTGACTTTGGTCGCAGGGATCTGAATTTTGCGTGCAACACTCAGCCTCACAATGGTGAACATTTGTGCCAAGTTATATTGAAATCCCCTATGAATGTAGAAGTTTTGCTCCGGACAAGTGTTTTTCAATGAGCTCTAAGTGTGACCTTGACCTTTGACCTGGATCATGCATGGAGCAATACATATCATGGTGGTGAACATTTCCATAAAGTATTATAAAAATTCTTCCATACATGTAGGAGATATGCTCCAGACAAAATCTGGATATTTCACCATCTTTAGTAACCTTGACCTTGCATATATTGACCTAAAGTACAGGTGTCACAGCCATAGTAATGATAATGACCATTTGTGTTACAATCCCTCAATAAATGATGATTAAATCGTCCCTATACACATCTTCATATTTTTATCTAAACTTTGACCTCTATGTGTGACCTTGACCTTGGCTGCAGGGACCTGAATTTTGTGCGTGACACTCCGCCTCACAATGGTGAACATTTGTGCCAAGTTATATTGAAATCCCTCTATGCATGTGGAAGTTTTGCTCCGGACAAGCGTTTTTCAATGAGCTCTAAGTGTGACCTTGACCTTTGACCTAGAGACCTAGTTCATGTGCGTGACATGGCTCCTCATAATAGTGAACATTTCTATGAAATTTCATTAAAATCCCTCCATGCGTGTAGGAGATATGCTCCGGACAAAATCTGGATATTTCATCATCTTTAGTGACCTTGACCTTGTATATATTGACCTAAATTATATGTATCACAGCCATAGTCTTGATAATGACCATTTGTGTTACAATCCCTCAATAAATGATGACTAAATGGTCCATATACACATCTTCATATTTTTATCTGAACTTTGACCTCTATGTGTGACCTTGACCTTGGCCGCAAGGACCTGAATCTTGCGCGCGACACTTCCGCCTCACAATGGTGAACATTTTGTGCCAAGTAATATTGAAATCCCTCTATACATGTGGAAGTTTTTGCTCCGGACAAGCATTTTTCAATGAGCTCTAAGTGTGACCTTGACCTTTGACCTAAGAGACCTGGTTCATGTGCGGGACACTGCTCCTCATAGTGGTGAACATTTCTATGAAGTTTCATTAAAATCCCTCCATACATGTAGGAGATATGCTCCGGACAAAATTGGACGCCGCCAGCCCGCCAGGGGCGTTCCCATAATACGTCCCGTTTTTCAAAAGGGCGTATAAAAATAGTGCATTAGATGGTGAAATATAGTGAAAAATAAATAAAGATTTATGGAGATATTTGATAAAGAAAATTTTTTCTATTGTTTGAAATCATTTGCTTTTTGGATTATGTACATGGTGTAAGACTTGATTTTACCTGGATTTTTACCTGTGATTGTAAGGATAATGGATTAAGCTGGACTATAATTTATCACATACAAAGGAATTCTAAGATACAATTGGACCATAATAGATACTACACTTTAAATAATTGTTTAACAGTAAACTTTGACAGCAAGTATAATAATTGATAAAATGTCTAGTAAGGGTCAAGGATCAGGACAAGGGTCAAAGGACAACTCTACTGGTACAAAATTGAAAACATCAAATAAGGGGAACACAGGAAAACAGCCTCCAGCTAAAAGAGCAATTTCAGAAGTAAGTAATGACATTACATTAAGTAATGACAGCATGAACATGTCATTAATACAAAATCAGCTAGACTTAATGTCAGAAAATCTTGAAGAGCTTAAAGGAGACTTAAAATGTATCATAAAAAAAGAAGACATAGAATCAATAATTTCAAGATCAATCACAAATGCCATGACCCAATTACAGCAAAAAATGGAAATCATTATAAAAAAAGAGATTCAAGAAAAAACTAAAGAGTTAAATGACAAAATAAGTTCACTTGAGTTTGAGAATAATCATTTGAAGGAAAGTCTGACAAAAACGAAAACAGACACTGGAGAAAGGCTAAGCACAATAGAAGAAAGAATATCTCAAAATGAAAAAGCTGTCAAAGATGCCAACAAAAAAGCAAATTATAATGAACAGTACTCCAGAAAAATTAATATAAAAATAATGGACATAGCTGAAGATAGAAATGAAAATATCCAAATATTGACATATAAAGTAATAAACTTTCTGCAACAAAAAGATGTCAAACTCGAGAAAGAAGTAATAGCAGCTATCCATAGACTGCCTGATACAAGGAATCACAAAATTAGACCTGTCTTAATAAACACAATCAACAATGATGCCAAGTCTAAAACTAGAAATGTGTCCATAGGACACGGGTGCCCCCACCTCGCCACTGTTCTGTCAATCTTTTTACTAAGTCAAGGGAAATAACTCTACAAATACTGGATAAATCCACAAGCGAAACCCCAGGTGCAAATCTAAATATGCTGAGCAACCTGCCCATAAGGTTTAATGACTATGTCAAATCCTCTTGAGTAACTTGCGACACAAGTTGAAAATTGCAAAATTTTACTAAGTCAAGGGCAATAACTCTGAAAATACTAATAATGTCCACACGAAAATACCCAGGTGCACAACTACACATGCTGATCAACATTCCTGTAAAGTTTCATGACTCTAGGTCAAATACTTTTTGAGTTACATGCGACACAAGTTGAAAATTGCAAAATTTTACTAAGTCAAGGGCAATAACTCTGAAAATACTAAAAATATCCAGACGAAAATACCCAGGTGCACAACTACACATGCTGATCAACATTCCTGTAAAGTTTCATGACTCTAGGTCAAATACTTTTTGAGTTACATGCGACACAAGTTGAAAATTGCAAAATTTTACTAAGTCAAGGGCAATAACTCTGAAAATACTAAAAATATCCAGACGAAAATACCCAGGTGCACAACAACACATGCTGATCAACATTCCTGTAAAGTTTCATGACTCTAGGTCAAATACTTTTTGAGTTACATGCGACACAAGTTGAAAATTGCAAAATTTTACTAAGTCAAGGGGAATAACTCTGAAAATACTAAAAAATATCCAGACAAAAATACCCAGGTGCACAACTACACATGCTGATCAACATTCCTGTAAAGTTTCATGACTCTAGGTCAAATACTTTTTGAGTTACGTGCGACACAAAAGTGAACGGACGGAATGACGGAAGGACGGACATACCAAAATTTGATGTTTATGAGGCAAATGAGCTCATAAACACCACCTGGACCAACGTCCAGAAGCAAAATAAGCTCATAAAAACAAAAAAATAGCTCTTAATTTGAATTTTATGAGTTTATGTTCTTTATTTAACTACGGAATGAAGCTCATAATAATCAAATGTTGGCTCGGACGGACGGACAAGGGTAAATCTAAATGCCCGCCACTAACGTGGGGGGCACAATAATGAGGAAAAGGAAAACCATGAAAGACGCAGGACACAAGTTGGTAGATGATGTTACAACTTTAAACTCTGGTTTAATAAACCGTCTGCTGTTGCACCCTACAATAAAAAGTGCATGGTTCTTTAATGGATCTGTCTATGGACTAACTGAAATGGATGAAAGAATTAAATTTGACTTGTATGACAATATTAATGAAGTGATAAAAACTTTCAGAGAAAAGAAGACCCATGTAAAGACAACATCTACAAGATAGAAGATGTATTAGACAGGATGAAGAGAACAGATGAAATATGTATGTAATTATAGAATAAAATATAATGATTTCTTTTTTTCAGTTGTTTTCAAAAGATTAATGTGTTCAGCAATTAAAGACAATTAATTTAAAAGTTAAAATGTACATATTTCTAGATTATTTTCATTAAATTCTTATGTTGATATAATCAAAAATGGCTAAATTTAAGTAGCTTTTTAATATATTATTTCTAAACTAAGTGATTTTCTAAGCAGATGTTAGTTAATTCTTAATAACATGCTATACCTATATACATGTAAATTATTTAGTTATTTATAGAATATTGGAAAATTGTATTATCATATAAGGCCATTTCATGCTATAAATGATAAATCCTATTTGCCAAGTAATGCTTAAAATAGGTTTGTGGATTGAAGACCTTGACAATTTATAAATTCTTGTTAATATACGTTCAAAAATTTTCTATATTTTTAAATACAATAATTGTTATTTTGATCTGGCAATTGGTATATTTATTAAATAAATGGTTTATATCTTAAATAAAGTACTTGTTATTTTGAACTGGTAATTATATATTCATAAAACTTGTGAGTGAAATATGGATGAAATAAACACTTATTTTTATTTTCATCTTTTCTCAATAGAAATCTTATTTGATTCTTTATCATATGATATTTGTGTGTATTCATGTATCACTTTTAATGATACAGTTAAAGAATTCCAATTTCTCTATCTAGAAAAAAAACCTGTCCAGTAAGTATTTAGTTTTGCTGCTGGTTAACATCTATCCCTCGCCTTTATCGGGAGGGAGTTTTACTTTCAGTGGGATGGTTAGACTCACTGGGTAAAATATGGTATACAATATCCTGTGAGGTTGCCAGTAGAAATTCTATTACTGCTATGATAGAGAAAATATTGACTTATTACTTATAACATTATTTTTTGTCTAATATTTACTCTAAGTTTCATATTACACTTTATTATATAATCTATAAATAGCTTTGAAATGCCTTTCCCTGATTGGCTAACAAGCAACTTTTTGTAAAAAATAACAGGTCAATATCAGAGTATATTCACTGTTTTTTCCCCCCTAAAAATAGATTGTCAGAGTATATTCACCAGTTTTTCTTCTAAAAATAGATTTTCTGGAAATCCATAAAAGACGCGAGACTTTGACGTGACGTCACGCCAAGTTTGTTGTTATTATTCTGAAAAAAAACGTTGAGTTGGGTGTACATAAGAGTCAAATTAGTCTATATTAGTTACCGTTTTTCATTTTTAAGAACAATAGGGATTAGCATGCCAATGGAAAGGGCCAAATTATGGAAACAGTAGACAAGCTGAAAAATAATGATTTCCGTCGTATGCAATGGCAGATGTGATAAGCCATATAAAAGCTATTTATAAATTATATAATAAAACAGATATGTACTTTTTAGCTGTTGAATATGATGTGATATGTACTGAAAAATTAATATTGACCTCGGCTATCGCCTCGGTCAATATTAATTTTTTCAGTACATATCACATCATATTCAACAGCTAAAAAGTCCATATTTGTATATTATGTTACCATGATCACATGATGTTATAATTGTTTTATTTATCTATTTGCATAACAAAGTCTAAATAAAACATATTTTCTGTTCTATATAATTTACAGAAAATTCAGTTTGTTAAATTTTTTATGAATAAAATATTTGTTTCTGTCTTTCATTTGTTTACTTGTGAATACCACAACAAGTGAAAATTGTTTGTTTTATACACCTCTAAGAGAATGAATCACATGTTTATGAGAAAATCTTTGATATCCTCTAATTTTTAATTTTCATTCATTGAATGTGTTATTCATTTAGAAATAACAATGAAAAAGAATGTTTCAATTTTTGATATAATTAGATGAAACATATTTTGCATCTTCTACAAAAAAAATTTCTTCCATAAGTAAATTTTACTTGTTTATTGGGCTAAATGTATTTCTTTCTTTATATATACAAGCACATTTTTTTTTATATTTTTGAGGTCAATATGTTATTTAGAAGTGTTTCTCTGGGTCCATGTACATATTGTATTTACTTTACTTAAGTGTAGCTATGTATATTGTAGATATAGTGTTGAATGTATTATTGTAAATATTAGTTATGAGTAGTCTTAATATCTTCTCTTACAATTGTCGAGGTTTACATGATAGTATCAAGAGAAAAGCTGTTTTAGATTTATTTCAGTCAAAAAAAGCTGATATTCTCTGCCTACAGGAAACACATTTTATAAAAGAAATTGAAAAGAAAATTTATTCTGAATGGAATGGTTTATGTTTTTACAGCCATGGTAGGTCTAATGCCAAAGGTGTGGCTATTTTATGCAGAAAAGGTTTAGATATAAAATTAATTCTGTTAAAACTGATGATTCAGGAAATTTCATAATTTTACAAATAATGCTTGATTCTATAAATTTCACATTAGTTAATATTCATGCGCCAAACATAGACAGTCCTAGTTTCTTTAAAAACATTTTTGATACTTTAGATTCTTTTGATGATAATGACTCTCTAATTATTTGTGGAGATTACAACCTTGTTCAAAATCCTAACTTAGATTATTACAATTATAAATCAAAAAACAATAATGTAAAGGCAAGAAATTTTTTAATAAGTATTATTGAAGAAAAAGACCTCATTGATCCCTTTAGAGAACTGCATGGTAATATGAAAAAATATACATGGAGACAAACCAACCCTATACAACAAGGTAGACTAGATTTTTTTCTTATATCAAATAGTTTATATCAGTATGTACGAAAATGTGATATTGACATTAGTTATAAATCTGATCATTCAATAATATATTTAGATTTTTGTTTTAGTTCTGTAAGTCATGGAAAAGGTTTATGGAAATTTAATAATGCTCTTTTATATGACATTGAATTCCTTGATATTATAAATAAAAAAATAGATGAAGTAAAATTACAATATTGTTTACCAGTATACTATATATATAGACTCTGTTTTAGATCCAAAAAACAAAGATGTAAATTTTGTTATAAATGATGAACTTTTTTAGAAACTCTTTTGATGGAAATAAGAGGTAAAACTATTTATTACATGCTTTTCGATGGTTTATAGAAATATATCAGTGAATTAAAACTGATAATTTCACTGTTTGAAACAGTGAAATTATCAATTTGATAATTTCACTGTTTTGAATTTAAACCCCTTACGTTGTTTCAGTGAAATACCAGCGTACACAGAACTGGAAACCAACTTAATAACGTGACGTCATAAATGACGTCACGTTGTATAATTATTTGGCGCGCTATTCATTTATTATTAGATAAAAATGTCCTTTTTAACGTTTGATTGCATGTAATAAAAAGAAAATTTGTTTAGTTTAGTGTAAGATCGAAATATATTTCACCTCGTGAACACCAAAAGTTCACATTTCACTCGTGGCTGCGCCACTCGTGAAATATACCTTTTGGTGCTCACTCGGTGAAATATATTCCGATCTTACACTGAACTTAACAAATATCCTCTATATCTTACAGCTCTTATAAGGTCAAGGAAAGAAATACTTATGAAAAAAAGTTAATTGAAGAAATTATTCTGATAGAGCAAAACCTGACAATTGAAAATAAAGACAAACTTTTACACTTACAGAATGAATTGACTGAATTAAGAAATAGAAAAATAAGAGGTGCTATGATCACAATGGATTGAATCTGGAGAAAAGCCTACTAGTTATTTTTTAAACTTGGAAAAAACACATTGTTCAGATAAAGTTATTCCTTTTCTAGAACTTGATGATGGATCCTTTATATATGATCAAAAAGATATTCTTACAAAGACATGTAGTTATTATGAAAATTTATATAAAAATGTTGATATAACTGAAGAATCTTAAATTGATATGGAATTAGAAAATTGTAATGTTACCAAGTTGTCTCAAAATGAAGCATTGAATCTCGAAGGTCTACTTTCATATGATGAAGTTTCTTTTACATTAAAAAACATGAAAAATGATAAAAGCCCAGGTTGTGACGGATTTACAGTAAAGTAAAGTAGAGTAATGATACATATTACCATCAGTATCGAAAACAAATATGACCTTGTGAAAGCTTGATATTAATTACAAAAAAGTGCATTCAATAGACTACTCCTTTTCTCTTGTTTACTTTCGTAAGCTACGGAAAAAATACGTCATGTATTTATGTGACGTCATGTTGTGACGAAGAGGTATCCTAAAGGGAATCTTATTTCGACGTTTCATTTGAAACAGCAATGATTTTTTTTAAAAATCGTCTAAACTCGGCAGGGGAAGGGTAATAAAATTATTATTTTGGTTTTGGAGTGATATATGTGGATATATTACCTGCCAAGATAAAATATCACCCTCGCCTAACGGCTCGGGTGATATAAAATCTTAACAGGTAATATATCCACATATATCACTCCTAAACCAAAATAACATATAATGTATTTAAATGTACCAAAGATTCCTATATTCAGTGGTTTCAGACAAGAATAATTCATAGAACTTTAGCAACAAACTCACTTTTATTCAAAATGAAAATTGTTAATAGTAAAATGTGTACTTTTTGTAATTGCCAAGAGGAAACTCTGTTGCATTTATTTTGGGAATGTCCAAAAATTCAATCGTTATTTCAATATCTGAAAGACAAGATAGATAATTTTGATGATAATTTTAATTGTAAATCATTTATTTTAGGTTCTGAAGTTAATGATTTTAAATATGATATTTTGTTTTTAGAATTGAAAAGATATATTTATTTGTCAAAGAGAAAAATCATATTACCTACAATACCTGGTTTTAGAAATAGTCTTAAATTGGCGTGGAATATTTACAAAAATACAAATTTGACCAAACATGTAAATGAAGGATGGCAAATTGTAAGAACTTTAATAAACTAATGGGCTACACTAAATTAATTTACCCCAAACCAATATTCTTTGTTTGTTTGAATCTTTTGCATAATATATTATCATACATAATTGTTATACTTATTATATGAAAATTGATTGAATGTTTCAATATAAATTGTATATTGTAATTATATTATTATAGATGATGATTTAAATATTATGTAGATATCATGTAAGGTATCAGAGGGATAACCCCGACCCTCTCAATACCTATCACGGGGTAAAAAAACGGGGTTACCCAGCTGGGGCCTCAAAAAAAAAAAAAAAAAAAAAAACATATCTGTACATTGAATAGTTTGTATTTTCATTTAAATGCACTCCACATATTAAAATTGTAATCATGAATATTTTTGTTTTCCATTGCCATATAAGCGTGTTTGTATGAGCTTGAGTACATTCCTGACTCACATCTGAATAATAAGTACAACAAGAGCTGTCGGTAGGACAGCAACGCTCGACTATTCTTAGTGCTTGATAGTAAAAAAAATGCTTGATAGAGTTACCTCCTCCTGTTTACAGGTTGGGGTCATGATGGTGAACAAGTGTGCAAAGTTTCAAAGCCATATGTCAATGGACTTTGAAAATATATGAACTATTACAAAAACTTTAACGTAAATTCTAAGTCGAAAAAGGGGCATAATTCTGTCAAAATGCTTGAAAGAGTTACCTCCTCCTGTTTACAGGTTGGGGTCATGATGGTGAACAAGTGTGCAAAGTTTAAAAGCCATATGTCAATGGACTTTGAAAATATTTGAACTATTACAAAAACTTTAACGTAAATTCTAAGTCAAAAAAGGGGCATAATTCTGTCAAAATGCTTGATAGAGTTACCTCCTCCTGTTTCCAGGTTGGGGTCATGATGGTGAACAAGTGTGCAAAGTTTCAAAGCCATATGTCAATGGACTTTGAAAATATTTGAACTATTACAAAAACTTTAACATAAATTCTAAGTCGAAAAAGGGGCATAATTCTGTCAAAATGCTTGATAGAGTTACCTCCTCCTGTTTACAGGTTGGGGTCATGATGGTGAACAAGTGTGTAAAGTTTCAAAGCCATATGTCAATGGACTTTGAAAATATTTGAACTATTACAAAAACTTTAACGTTAATTCTAAGTCGAAAAAGGGGCATAATTCTGTCAAAATGCTTGATAGAGTTACCTCCTCCTGTCTACAGGTTGGGGTCATGATGGTGAACAAGTGTGCAAAGTTTCAAAGCCATATGTCTATGGACTTTGAAAATATTTGAACTATTACAAAAACTTTAACATAAGTGGTTACGCCGACGCCGACGCTCGGTTGACTGCAATAGCTCTACTTATTCTTATCGAATAGTCGAGCTAAAAATATGTAAGTGCATATTTATTCACGTAAACATGAAAGATGCTTTTGTCCACCCTGTCAATTTCATGGGAGGGCTTTTGTCCGCCTTATCATTTTTGGACGGGAGGGCTTTTGTCCGGGAGGGCTTTTGTCCGTTTACCGGCTTCCTCACATGAAAGATTTCAACCCTAGTGGTAAACTACACTAAGTGAAACTAGAACTATCACTAAATGTGATTAATACCCCCACAAGTCTGCTTCGGAAATGAGGATGTTACTAGTAACAGAATACCTTGTAATAGAATTGAAACAATTAAAGATAATTGTGGTTCATGTATGTTGCATTTCCTTTCAATGTGGTTGGCCATTGATGAAGTTTAATTGAATTACTCTGTAATAAGTCCAGAAAAACAAAGAAGAAGAACAAAGGGCAATAACTCCATAAATACTGAAGATAGAGTTATAGTTCTTGTGCACTGCACTTCCTCTTATTGTGCTTGACCATTATATGAAGTTGTTTTGAATTCCAACCAGTACGTTTTAAGTTATGCTCCGGACAAGGAAAAGTATCAAAGGGCAGTAACTCTGTATTTTGTCAAAATGGAGTTATGGCTCTTATGCACTGCACTTCCTTTTAATGTCCTTGACAACTGTATGAAGTTGTACTGAATTCCAAACAGTAGTTTTCAAGTTATGCTCTGGACAAGGAAAAGTAACAAAGGGCAATAACTCTGTAATTAGTCAAGATGGAGTTATGGTTCTTGTGCACTGCACTTCCCCTTATTGTGCTTTTGAATTCCAACCAGTAGTTTTCAAGTCATGCTCTGGACAAGGAAAAGTAACAAAGGGCAGTAACTCTGTAATTAGTCAAGATGGAGTTATGGTTCTTATGCACTGCACTTCCTCTCAATGTGCTTGACCATTGTATGAGTTATAATATATTCCAACAATAAGTCTTCAAGTTATGGTCCGGACAAAAGAAAGCAATGGAAAAGTAACAAAGGGCAATAACTCTGTAATTAGTCAAGATGGAGTTATGGTTCTTGTGCACTGCACTTCCCCTTATTGTGCTTGCCATTGTATTGAAGTTGTTTTGAATTCCAACCAGTAGTTTTAAAGTCATGCTCTGGACAAGGAAAAGAAACAAAGGGCAGTAACTCTGTAATAAGTCAAAATGGAGTTATGGTTCTTGAGCACTGCACTTCCTCTCAATGTGCTGGACCATTGTATGAAGTTATAATGAATTCGCAACAATTAGTCTTCAAGTTATGGTCCGGACCAAAAGAAAAGCAATGGAAAAAGTAATAAAGGGCAATAACTCTGTAATTACTTTAGATAGAGTTATGGTTCTTATGCACTGCACTTTCCTCTCAATGTGCTTGACCATTGTATGTAGTTATATTGAATTCCAACCATTAGTCTTCAAGTTATGGTCCGGACAAAAAAAAGAAGCAATGGAAAAGCAACAAAGGGCAATAACTCTGTAATTACTTTAGATAAGAGTTATGGTTCTTGTGCACTGCACTTCCCCTTATTGTGTTTGACAATTGTATGAAGTTGTTTTTTGAATTCCAATCAGTAGTTTTCAAGTTATGCCACGGACAAGGAAAAGTAAAAAAGGGCAATAACTCCTGTAATTAGTCAAGATAGAGTTATGGTTCTTGTGCATTGCAGCTTCCTTTCAATGTGCTTGACCATTGTATGTAGTTATATTGAATTCCCAACCATTAGTCTTCAAGTTAATGCTCCGGACAAGGAAAAATGCAACGGACAAAAAAAAAGCAATGGAAAAGCAACAAAGGGGGCAATAACTCTGTAATTACTTTAGATAGAGTTATGGTTCTTGTGCACTGCACTTCCCCTTATTGTGTTTGACAATTGTATGAAGTTGTTTTGAATTCCAACCAGTAGTTTTCAAGTTATGCCCCGGACAAGGAAAAGTAACAAAGGGCAATAACTCTGTAATTAGTCAAGATAGAGTTATGGTTCTTGTGCACTGCACTTCCTCTCAATGTGCTTGACCATTGTATGTAGTTATATTGAATTCCAACCATTAGTTTTCAAGTTATGCTCCGGACAAGGAAAATGCAATGGACGTCTGGACCGACCGACCGCCCGACCAACCGACCACCGGGTGACTCCTATATACCCCCCCAAACTTCGTTTTTGGGGGTATAATTATATGTATGTATATAATTATGCAAATATAACAATTTTCAAACATCAAAGAGTATGTAAAATATACTGAACCAAAAAAGAAACTTTCGCAAAGTATGTGCCAGTTATTCAAGGGTACCACTTAGATGTACACACTTATATACATGTAGTAGCTTATAAAACTCGTTTTGTTTGCAAAATCGGTCAGCTAATCATCGTATAAAAGCCTGATATGTTTATTCAACGTAAAAATCAAGTTTCAAAAGGATTGAAAAACTGTACTAACATATCTACATTCAAACTTGGAGAAAGTTTCATTTTTGTTTCAGTATATGCACTGCAAATATTTGTGCATATTGTATGTCATCATTAAAATATATGCATTCATTTCTTTTTGTAAAATTTGACTTAAACTTTACAGAAAATAATGTTTTTATTACCTCCCTTTATTTACATGAAATGTTAAATTCGGTAATATCTTAATAAATAATGCTTTTTGGAACCTACAATATTGATAAATCTTAATTTGAGCATCATATTTATGATTTAAAACCATAAAAAAAAAGTGTTACAGGATCTTTAATTAGGCTTCTATAAGTATCTTTCGGTTTTCCCAATAACCCTAAAACTCCCCATTTTTCCAAAATTTAAAATCACAAAATAATCTGAATGATTTCATTAAGCCAGATTTCTCCCTTGATCAACTTTTTTTTTATTAACCTTGTCAATCTTGAACTTCATGAAAACCTGTCATACTGATAAACCTGACCAATTACACAAATTTTCCCAAGGCCCCTAAGTTTCTTACATTTAAGCCTATCCAGCCGGCCAACTGAGTTTTGTTTCTTTTCATGTCTATGAAAAATTTATAATTGTACACGCTGCTGGTATTGACATTAGCAAAAATGTTAATTCTTGAAAACACATTTCCACTGTTTAAATTACCAATTTAACTTTGTGCAAAACAATCACGTAAGTGCTGCCTGTACTGGTTTCCTAGCAGTTTTCTGCCCAAAATCACACCTTTTAACGAATAAAATAAAAATCTGTTTACCGACGAGTTCCAAACTTTGACAGATCAAAGAAAGGTACCTGACCAGTATAACCATGTTTTTTTAATTGGAATATAGGCCTAAAAGTAACATCTTTTCTCAATTTTATTCCAAATTTCAAAGCAGTTTTCAAACTTTTTATATTATGAGTATAATTCACTTCAGTACTGTACCAGTAAGAAATGTTAAGTTGATTTTATCAAAGATATAAAAGGAATTTCCCAACATCTTCTGTTGTCTGCAAATATATGAATTTGTTTAAAAGTATTGATCTACCTGGAATGGGGTCTCAGTTATTGCTCATAAGCATTCAAACTAGAATTCCCCCAGTGTTGCTTATTATTATATGGTGCAAGTTCTCTATGGTTACTTAAAACAGGAAAAATATCAAAACATAAAAATGGGATTATCGCTGTACTATTTGAACTGCTGTGTTGCATAGAAAACATGTCTGATTTGATTAAGTAACATGGATACCCTACTGGTAAAAATAGACTGTACTGGGCGAAAATGATAAAGGGCAGACAACTGCTAGGGGTTGGAAACTGCTAGAAAACCAGTACTGTATGATAAAGCAAAACGAAAGATGATTATCTCATTACTTTATATAGACATCTTTAATTCAGGCCTTTTCACCCCCCTCTTTTTGAATGGGTTGCCAGAGTGGGGTTGTGCCCCTTTTTGCTTGAGAATGTGAAGGGGGTAAGCAGCATTCATCGTTCCCAAGCAAATTTTGGACTTGTGAGAGGCTAAAAATGGCCTCAGGTCGACCTTAAGGTAACATGTATTGTAACCAACCCTGAAAAGCCTTTGAGTCTATCTCAATCCATTGAGATGTTGCAGCACTTTGAAATTAGGTTTGTTGGAAAAATCAACATAAAATAGTGATTTTTGGCAATTTTGAGATGTCCCCTCGTTGCTGAGGTATCAAGAAATTTAAGATCGAGTATGTTGTTATGGTTATGGTCCAGTTGACATTTATGCCAAGTTCAGTGATATTTTTTCCTCTACTTTAAGAATGGTGCCAATACCAGACAGATTGTGAAAAAATGCGTTATTTTGACATAAATTGGGAATTTTTTTCATACATTTTTTCAGCTACAAATAAGATTAGTCATCATGTACAAAGATGGCCATTCTTAAAGTAGAGGAAAAAAACACTGGAACCTGTCACTATCTCTTATTGAAAAGACCCCTTGGTTCTTTTACATGCCCAGTGAATAGCACTGATACATGCAAGGATTACCTGGATTTCTTACCAGTACACCTCTAGGTAGGTGGGAAACACTGAAAGTGTCTCTGAAAAATCTAGCTATAGATACTTCAGCGAACAGGTTTTATAGTACTGCTAGACCTGTTCTACTATTGTAATGTCAAAATAAAAGCGACATATAAAGTTATGGAAGCCAGAACTATGAAAAATCCAAAGGGTTTTTTCGAACACAGGACATCAGGAGTGATAATCAGTAGTTTTAATATTGCACCACATTCAATTCATAGTTTCATAGCAATTTGAACTTATTATAAGTACAGTAGGCAGTTTTGCATGATTTCAGTCAAAACATCAAGTTTTCATTTGTTGCGAATTGTTTTGAGTACGAATTATAATTTTCACACTGTTTGTGCGAGCAACAAACCTGGAACTGAACAAGATCCGGGAAGTCTGCCGCTTCACAACATGGTTTATGAACGGAATCACTTTCGTCAGATGGACAATAGCAGTAAGCAGCAACTTCTTGCGAATACTTGCACCTTCTTGAGTGCGGAAGTTTCTTTTTTGACACCATAACTTTTCGTCCCGATAATCGACGAGGGGTTCCGAATGGTAATGTAACGATTCGCCACATTAACGATTCGTCACATTAACGATTCGTCGCAGAGTAATAACGATTCGCCACAGTTAAATAACGATTCGCTACATGTTGAAAATACAAACATTTTCACAAACTGTCTATGAAACCTTCCTTTCATTTTATATTTCATTCGTAAATTACATAAATTAGTGCTGAAAATTATACTAAACACGACTTTTATTGAATAAAAACACATTAAAACAAACATATTTTATTACCAAAAATAAATAACACAGTGATTTGTTACTGATAAAAGCTGGATTTATTTTATTGAATAAAAACACATTAAAGCAAACATACCTTATTTCTAAAATTACAAAACACATAGCAAATTAGTTAACATTTGTTTATAATATACAACTTGGAAAATTATACTAAATACAGCTTTTATTGAATAAAAACACATGAAAACGAGCATATTTAATTATTACCAAAATTACAAAACACATTGTAAATTAGTTAACATTTGTTAATAATATAACCTGGAAAATTATACTAAATGTAGCTTTTATTGAATAAAACACATGAAAACGAACATATTTTATTACCAAAATTATAAAACTCATTGTTAACAAAGACAAAGTGACAAAAAACTAGTAGGACTGTCCTGTTTAAGCTATGTATGCTGGTGAATTTAATTTAAATCTTCTAAATTGGCTCAAATTAAATTGTAGAGATATTGTCAGAAAATGAAAGGAATCGGCGTCAATTAAATATTTTTACAACAATCCTAAGATAATTGGCTTGTTTAAATTAAATGTGTGACAAATGTTTTATGCGTTCCTTCATCAATTATCGTTTATTAATTTTCATAATGAACACATGATTTTTGCAATACCTATTTCTTTATATTTGACATAATATATATAAATCAATAAAAAATATTAATTGACATATAAATCACCGTGCATATCCAGTATCGCAGGAATGTGCAAATAACGTAAAAGTAACGCCGAATCTGTGCAATGCTATTCCCTAAACTAATAACACAGTAAGAAAATGAACCCAAACATTTGATTCTAAATCAAATTTAAGGAAATGAGTGTTTTGTCAAATAAATATGTACATTTAAAACACATTTAAAACATGATGTTTTCATATTCTGTATACAGGTCTAAGACATTTGTCAAACTGCTAGCACTAGTGTCGTATAAAGATAGAAGGAAGCTGGTAAAATGAAATTTAGCTACTTTTAATGACATAACCGCCGTTGCTTCAGTGCTTCGTTCACGAATTCGGTGTTACCTCGTAAAATGGCATCAGTTACGTCTTATCTGCTAAATTAAGTTTGTATCATAGTTTGGAGACCTTTCTGTTGAAAATGTGTCAGGGTTAAATCGTATACATATACATGCACAGTGCGTTAACTGGGGTGCGGGTATTAGTTACCCGCACCCCAGAGCATGCCCATAATTGATTGGCTCATTTTTGCTGGGGTTTACATATTTTGACGGCAGAGAAAGGGAAAGCGACAGAAATGTCATATTCAGACGTTCCTTCATTGGTTCATTTTTGCCGGGGTTTCATATTGTGACAACAGGGAACGTGCTTTTATGTTTGACTATGATACAAAAGAGAAAGAACACCAAAACACTCGGCAATCTGATTAATACTCGGGGGCTACGCCCCTCGTACAAATCAGATAGCCTCGTGTTTCGGTGCTTTTTCTATTACTTAATATGACAGGAATAGATTGGAAAATGTCTCAGGTACACCAAATATATAAAAACATAATTCAGAGCACAGGAACCCGAAATTTTATCCAAAAGCAAAAAAAATAACGATTAAAAAAATCCCATATATATACTATAAATTTTTTTTATAGT
Source organism: Ruditapes philippinarum (assembly GCF_026571515.1). Classification (NCBI taxonomy): domain Eukaryota; kingdom Metazoa; phylum Mollusca; class Bivalvia; order Venerida; family Veneridae; genus Ruditapes; species Ruditapes philippinarum. Next base: position 44,967 of record NW_026862030.1, on the reverse strand, counting down.
ATATATATGGGATTTTTTAAAATCATTATTGTTTTGTTTTGGATAGAATTTCGGGTTCCTGTGAATAAAAGATTGTACGTATTGTTATGAAAATGCTTAAAATTGAAAATCCGCGCTGGGGCCATAACTTCACATAAGAAACATTAATCGCAACTACTCGGCCCTTTCCGTCAGTCTTCGGATAAGATAATAGCCGAGGCTGCTCCGAATGCTAATTCTTCCGACCTCGGCTATTATCTATCCTTATCCGAAGACTGACGGAAAGGGCCGATTAGTTGCGATTGCCGAATGGATCTCCGGGTCTAGACTGGTCCCCTGCGCAGCCATCTTGGATGGGAACCATAATGGGACAGGGAACCAGATTATCTCCGGTGATTACGAGTCATTTCGGCCCCAAGACGTATCGGTCCCAAATTTCCCAAGACGTTTCGGTACCGGACGTTTCGGCCCTTTACCAAATCGGCCCCATATTAAGTTAAGAATAAGCCTTACCTTTACGTGTTTATACCAGAATTTTAATAGCATTTCAATAAATTAACGAATAAAAGAAATGAGAGAATTAATTGAATAATTAAATTATGATTTTGTAAATGAATGAGGCTAAAATAGTAGTACTCAAAACAAACAGAACAGAACATGAACTTTATTAAACAAAACATAGTACACGAACACTGAAACAGATTTGTATCTGCTTATTACCAACAAGCATTTTTTTTTAATTTGAACGATTAAAAAGCAAGACAAAGAACAATACATGAAACAAACATTTATTATCAACAACTATTAAATTAATAGTAAGTGACGAGTTTCAGAAATGCAAAACAACACATAACAGTTAAAAAAATATACGTCATTTAAAGCACGCGACTTTACACCGGTGCTAGAAAACTCTATCTTACAACAACACCCCCCCCCCCCCAATGTAAGACAAGTTTTTTGTTTGTTTGTTTGTTTCATTTTACGCCTTTTCCCAACAGTATTTCAGTCATATAGGCGGGTAGTTTCCTAACCATCGTTCCTGGAGAGATACACCAGTACTAGACTACCTTCCTCCGCGCTAAACTACCAAAGCATCTCCCGGGGATCGAACCCAGTTACCTCTCTGGCGTGGGTTCGATCCCCGGGAGATGCTTTGGTAGTTTAGCGCGGAGGAAGGTAGGCTAGTACTGGTGTACTCTCCAGGAACGATGGTTAGGAAACTACCCGCCTATATGACTGAAATACTGTTGGGAAAAGGCGTAAAATGAAACAAACAAACAAACAAACAAAAAACTTGTCTTACATTGGGGGGGGGGGGGTGTTGTTGTAAGATAGAGTTTTCTAGCACCGGTGTAAACGGTAGATTATCCTGTCTGAAGAAAAAAGTTATTTACCATTAGGAACAAAAAACATACCGAGATACCTATATTGTAATCAAGATGGTTAACTTTTTTTTTCGTTTTCAATATACCTAAACATGAGATAAAATCAAGGAAAATATTGCTTTAAAAATATTTACCATTAGAAAAATAAAACATAGTCAGATACCTCTATTTTAATCAAGATGTTATAAACAATTTTGTTGTTTCATTTTTTATGTTATTTCAGCATACCTAAACATGAGATATAATCAAGGAAACTATCGCCTTTAAAACGACCAGTATAACCAAAAATGTTAAAATGTACTGTATGTTTAGAACGTGACGGTCAACTTATCATATTGAGGTACGCAGGCCTGCGATATAAGTTAAAATATTGACAAATTAAACAACTGTCAGCGTAACACAGTAAGTAAGGTTGATAAATATCAATGCAAGACTGGTTCGGATTATATATTTTTTTCTCCAAAAAAAAATGTCTATGTCTATAAACAATCAAATACGAATATGTTACATTTTTTTCTTGACGTAAAGAAGTGTAGATCTACATTAAGCGTTGTGTTCATTTCTATTAACTTCTCATTTCATTTTTTTCAAAAGTAATATCTAGAAAGTTGATACAACCTTACATGTTATATTGAATACTAAACGGAACAAGTTTGCTTCTTTAAAAAGAAGCATATGCGAGAGGTCTTTTTGCTGCTGTAGAAGGTTTGTTTGAAAATATTTGGAAAAAACACAACGAATGGTTATAAATTACAATTATATAACAAAATACAATTTATTGTATAAATTAAATATGTAGTATCATAATGAAAGTTTGTTTTACACTTCAATTTCTAATGTTTTGAAAGATTATATGCCGGAGAAATGGACGTTTTCTTGGCGCATTATGATTACTTTTTCTACAAAGGGAACTAAATTAAAATAAATGATATGTATGTACTGGATACGACCATGTGTTATGTTTCGATATATTATATTGATGTTTAAATATATAATATTAAATAGAATAAATGCAATGTGATGACTGATTCTACATATGTGTTTGTGTTATATTTTCTTAGTTTCTGTAGAATAAGGGATAAATGATTTATTTCCGTTTGAGCGAAAGCGAATTAGGAAATAAATATAGTTTTACGGTGTGTAAGTTGGATATCGGCCTCGTACATCGATCTTTCTGTTTAGGAAAGACCTGGTCACGAATTTCATGAAACACTTCGAGCTCTACGCGCTCTCGGTGTCACATGAAATTCGTGACCAGGTCTTTCCTAAACAGAAAGACCTCGTACTCGGTCGATATCTTATACATACATAACCATAATAATGAATCTGAAAATTCTCAAAATATGAAATTCTGTAACAAATAGATCTTATAATTTAATTAATTAATTAATTCAAATTGATAAGAGAAAAATTACCCAAATAATAAGAAACACTGTACAATTTAATTATCAATCTACTAACCTAAAAAGGTTTCTTATAAAACTGAAATGAATATGATCGGGCGGGGGAGGGGGATCAAACTTGTAAACGTGATTGACTATGCAATGCAATGTGAAGACCTCGAATGATTAACTTTAGCGAACCGCTAGCTTATATATCAACACAGCACGTAAATTTCGTGCAAATAACAACGTGTAGAAACAAGGATAAATACATTTATTTCCTAATTCGCTTTCGCTCAAACGGAAATAAATCATTTATCCCTTATTCTACAGAAACTAAGAAAATATAACACAAACACATATGTAGAATCAGTCATTCACATTGCATTTATGATCGAATTAACAAAGAATGGGCAAATGGGGCAAAAATTAACAAAAAAAACTAATATTACTCAAACAATTGAAAAACGAAATTACAATCTAAACATTTTACTAACTAAAAGTCGTTTATCAATGTCATCCTAAACATAAGAGTCCTAAGCCTTTTCACTTTTCCAACGTCCATGACGTTTAAATACCTATCTGACACTCCAGCATTGACAGCAGCTGAAGCGCCACCTGATCTCAGACTATGCAATCCAAATTTTGATATGTCCAAACCGATATGCTCAAACATATCTAAAATAAGTTCACGAGCTCTAGTGTAAGACAATGGAGAAGTACCTCTTAATTTATAACAATTACAACTCTTGAAAAAAGTAACAGAACGAAATATAAAATCATTTGAGTTTTCATCTATATGTTTGCCATAGTTAAATAACGCAATAACATGTTAACAGGACAAGTTACATTTCCAGTCTTTGCTATTAAACACCAACTTCCATCTCGATAAATGTCTGTTTTACTGTGATCAATAAACAATGCAATATGATCAGTCTTAAAAAGAATAACAGAACGCTTAATATTTATCAGTTCAGAAAATCTTAGAAAACCAGCGTAAGCTAAAAGACACATTGTTATATTTCTAAGATTAAATAAATTTACATCAGTATTTCCAAAAACATTAACCAACTTAAAAAGTATTTCCGGAGTAACAGGTTCTTTCCTGGAAACACGATGTCCCAGAATTCTATGATTCTATGAGCAGCCTCCCTGACTGATTTCACTAAAAAGGATGAACTCGGATTATTTAAATTTCCTGCTAAATCATTAGCCCATTTCATATCATAAAATGCTTCATCCACAGTAGATGGAGAATTACAACTTTGTATTAAAGACACTAAATATAAAGAAAAATCCACATCATTGGCAGGGAAAACAACCAAACCATGCTGTCTGGCCCATTTACTCCAACTGTTGTAGGATCTCTGGTATTTTTTACTCGTATTACAGGCTTTTGATGAAAGAGCGACTTCCGGAAGTGAAGCAGCAAGGGAGGATAACTCTGGATCACCGTACACTTTATTACTCAATCGGTTCGTTATTAAATCTGAAAAATGTATAATAAATTCAATCGTTAAAAAACTGATCAAATAAGAATGAAGTAAGAAAAGCATAAAAACATAAAACATTAACAGGCCTGCCAGACCACTTATTTACAAAATATCTTTAAATTTTTGCCTGGGCCAAACTATCCTAAATTAATCACATTAGATACGTCTAAGTTCTACTTAAACATAAAATACAAATCGTGTCAAAAGGCTACACTAACTCATTTGTCCTGGCCAAGTGGCCCTGGACTATACATATCATATAAGAACAGGTAAAGTGACCCTTGACTGAATGAAAATTTACACACGCTAGCCCTGGCCAAGTGGCCCTGGACTCTACATACATGTATCTTAAATAAAACCAATGCCATGGTCCAGTGACCCTTGACGAAATGGAACATTTTTCGTACACTAGCCCTGGCCAAGTGGCCCTGGACTAAACATATCTTAAAGAAAAAACAATGCAAACTAACGTACACAAGTCCTGGCCAAGTGGCCCTGGACTTAAATTAAAATCTATGTGCAAATACAAAATGACAAATAACTAATACACAAGACCTAAACAAAAAGGTCCTGGCTCCATAAATTAACATTATGAAAATCATAAATCACTTCCAGAAAATTAACAAATGCATGGAATGAAAAGAAACTTCAACAACATTCATAAATGTCAAACTTGAATATCTGACATTTAAAATACAAATAATTTAACAACAATCTAATCTCCAGGCTAAAACCTTGCTTGTGAACTTTTTTGAACCAAAGATTGTATTTTTGTTTTTATATTGAATAAAAATATCTTGACCAGCTTTAAATTCGAGCACTTCTAAAATCATAGATTGCTTAATACTAGTATTGCCGAAAAGTAACGGCCAAAAGGCTGCAGAGGGCCAAATCGGAACTATCAAAGTTCCAACAGCCCCGCAAGAAACCAGGTAATTTATAACTCTCGGTACCAAATTTACCGGCGGAACTAACCAATTATTTTCTTCAGCCCAAGATACTGAAAAGGCATCAACATTTTCAGTCCCTGGTACCCAAAACTTAGAATTAAATCTAGGCGATCTTTTATTATAATGATTAGCAAACCGGTCAACTGTATGGGGACCCCACAAACTATCTAAAAAATTAAAAAAGTCCTCAGAAACTCCACAATCATCCCAATCAAAAACTTTACTGATTGCGTCGGCGACAGAATTTTCTTTCCTAGGAACCCACTGCAAACAAAGGGAGATGTTACCTTCAAGGCATAATTTAAAAATTTCCAACGCAATAGCATGTAATTTAGGTTTCATACTACCACTATCAATATAACGACACATTTTGATTGTCCGTGCACCAACGAACACAGTGACCTTTTAAACGACTGAAAAAAGATCGTACGGCAAAATTGATAGCAGTTAATTTCCGCCAAGTAGAACTTTCAGACTTTTCGGATTCCGACCAATTTATATGACAGATTTCGTCGGGGAAACCTTAATTATAGCCCCGGCGGCATAAGAGCTAGCATCCGAAAAAATAGTTATTGTGTGAGACAAGTAACTAAATACAGGCCCGTAACTGGATTATAACCTAAATTTCTCATCCAAAATTCAAATTCATATAAACATCCGCTATAATGACTTAAATTTAAGTTCGAATCCCAACTTTGTCTAGCTTCTATAGCCATTTTGTAATTTTTAGTCATGAGTTTACATACATTGCCTTAAACCGGAATCATCGACACAATTTTCCCAGTTACACGTGCGATTTCCCCTAGCGGTCAGAGACGTCAAATGTGATAAACAATAGGAAATAGCTTCTCTCCGTGCTATTCAGTCTTCTTTCAGAAATTCCTAAAGAAATTATTGGATAAATTCAAAACTAAACCAAGCCATTCCAAGGTTTGAACAGGGATAAAAATTGATTTTTTCTAAATTCAAAATAAAACCTGCTTGTAAATAACAGATTTAACAAAATGAGCATCCTGAAGAGTTGACTCAAACTTTTTATTAACCCCCCATCCATCATCTAGAAAAAGCACTAAACGAAACTCCTTTTTCCCTGACGTATTTAACTACAGCTCTTAAACATTTCGAAAAAACGAATAGAGCAGAAGTAAGACCAAACGGCAATACAGTAAAAACAAAATACTTTTTCTTGCCTTTAATATTCCAAGAAAATCCCAGAAAACTTTGATGTAAAGGTGAAATATCTATATGATGATAAGCGGATTTTATGTCAAATTTAAACATATAACCATCTTTAAAAAGCATTTCAAAAGCTACTTTCCAGTCTTCAAGCTTAAAATGTTCCTTCCAAATAAACTTATTTAAATGACTTAGATCAAGAATCAGCCTTTTCTTGCCAGTGCTATTTATAGCAACAGAAAGGGGATTAACAACATAGGGTTTAAAAGGTACTTCTAAAATGCATCCCGCATTAAACAAATCTAAAACAGCATCCATTACAAAATCGGAATTTGAAATAGCAGATTTGTTATTACGTAAAACGTAACTCAAAGGTGTTTCTAAAGATGGAATCTTATACCCAAATTCTATAATATCAAGAATAAAATCATGGGCCTTTAAAGTATTCTTCCAAAATTGTACAATTTTAACAAAGCTTGCCTTTGACGGAAGGCTGAGCAATTACATTATCGGACATGTTTGATAATCTGTATTCAAAAAACTTGCTATGAAAAAGTAAAGTTTTACAATCAGCATGTGCAAAATCAGAGAAAAAATACTCATCATTTATCTTCTGTTGACTCCCTGCCTTGATGCTTGACGACTTAAGAGGGAAAGTCTCCACCTTTTTGCCATGAGAGTCCGCTGAATCCACGTGTAGTAGGGTTTGTACTTGGGGCCTGCATTTTGCTTGGGCAATCTAGTCGGGTGTGTCCAATCCCGCCGCATGCGAAACATTGGATGAAGGAAGAATTTCGCCGAAACTGACGAAAATAATTGGGTGTAGTCGAATTACCCGGAAGTACTGCTGAACCGAGTTGACTGTCCATACAAGAAGAAACAAGACCAGATGTGAACGAAGGGCTCGAGTTAGGCTTTTTGTTCGGGCGTGGTTTCTTCTTCTCAAGAGCCCGTTTTTCCGCTCGACGGAGCTTCTTGTCATCCTCGCTATCACTGGCAAGTTCGTCTGATAAATACTCGTTCCTGTATCCCAACCAGCGGGTGACTTGTCGGCAATTTTTATGAGCTTGTTGCGCCGACTCAGTTTTTTACGAATGTCACAGAGGCTGTCCAAAACAGACTGACGCCTTTCACCTTTCTTGAGCAAGTCTGAAGTTAATTCTAAATCTTGAATCAAATCAGAATTGAATGTATGTTGACGCTGATTCCCTTTATACTTGAACGAGTAAGAACTGCAATCTCCTCGAAAACGTTTAAAAGTTTCGATTGAAGAAGTATGCACTTCGTCTCTTAAATCTCTCTTTAACGAATTAAATTGCTGGTCAAAATAATTTCTCATCAAATCAAAAGACTGAGAAACAACATCGTCTCTAGAGTTATCCGAATTATCTCTGCAAATATAACCACGTGGTCGCTCGTCTTGCAGTTCTTCGTTATCAGCCATTGATATCAAACTTGTAAACGTGATTGACTATGCAATGCAATGTGAAGACTTCGAATGATTAACTTTAGCGAACCGCTAGCTTATATATCAACACAGCACGTAAATTTCGTGCAAATAACAACGTGTAGAAACAAGGATAAATACATTGGCTTGAGCAATGGCTGATCCGAGCAATTGATGTAATGCATAGATATTATCTTTAACACAGCGCATATACAGGTAGGCTTTTATCAACGTTCTGCTTAAATACAAAATATATATATTGCATTTAACTTTGCTTTTCCATTTAAAATAATAATAAAAAAAGCTAAATGTGCAATGTGTCAATAATAAAGTGAAGAGGTCTGTAATGGAAGGTATGTTAAAGAATGAATAATTATGTTGATAGTATTTCTTATCAGACATCGCAGATTCTAGAACATTCTCCCTCGGACAGTACCTTTCGGACGTTTGCCCTCCCCCTTTTTGCTGTTGCGACTTGTCACTTGTCAGAGATCATCTCGTGTATAGATTTTTTTGTATGTCAAATGGAAACATTATAGTTCATTTATTTACGGATGCTATTTGATTTTCAAAAATTTGCGCGAGAGTTTTTGTGTATTTAACAGGCGATGCATTTTGGTAGCAAACAATTCAACAATTAAATATTTAACATTTTTAAAACAGGGAGAGGGGCAAATGTCCGCTCTTTCTAAAGATATGAGGGGACAAGTGACCGCCACTGCAAAAAGGGGGCATAAATTTGGGAGGTCAACTGTCCGGAGGGCAATGTTCTAATACCAGATCACGAAAGACTTACATATGTATATTGTTGGCAAGTTTGAGATACATGATTCGAAACTATATTTCATAACAGATTATAAAGTGTTCTGGAATAAAATATGATCGTTCATCATAAATATTTTTATACTAAACATATAACCTTATTAACATTTCTTTTTCAAGAATTTTAATGATATCCGAATAATACATTTCTATCGTTTCTATCGATATTTGAAATACTAATGGAAGATGTTTCCATTGTAGACCAATCCACATTAAAAGTACTTGTAACATGCATGTCACTATTAGCAAGGTTTGGATTCTTGAACGTTGATGTGTAGAATTCTTAAAAACTAAGCCCTAGCTTCGATGTTTTCAAGGGAAATCATTTTGACTTTTCTCCGGCAGGATAAAGCCTAACTCAAAGAGAGGGGAAGGGGTTTTAACGGGGAATTAATAATCTGGTTGATCGCCGGATGGGAATGCTTCTAGGGACTTTGCTATTAACTGTGTGTAGCTGCGGTTTCTAATGTAAAGCGATATGAAATGGTGAAAAAAGTTGTGAAGCGCACATATTTTTGGTGAATTTTTCGATATGAAATTTTTGGTACAATTCCTTGAAGATCGTTCAGCACGACACTTGTTTTGTCGTGTATACATGTAATGTGGTACTTTTTGTTTCTTCTATTTGGCCTTTTTTCAACTTGGTGGTTCCAGTATTCCTTCTTGAATACTGTATAATCACCCTTAGGATATGTTGCCTGCTTTTTAAATTTGTCTTTTGACGTCTTATCTGTGATATGCAGGCTTCATAACCTCAGATCCCCTTTCAAAATTCCATTTTACTTAGTTCCGCCCATTGTTTTCTCGTTTAGGGCAAAAGCATTCTTTTACTTGGGGACCATACGCCGCTTTTCATGGAATGACACTACTGTGTCACATTGGAGGTTCCATGATAACCGCCGTATGAACACATCTGCGGATGTTTCTAAATTCAAAATTTCACCGTTTTTGTGTTAAATGTTGAATTCTGCTTAAGCCGGTGCTAGGGGGCGTGGACGAAAACTTGCATTTTCCAGTACCGTCCATGAACAGGCTCAATCAAACCGAGCCTGCAACATTTTCAATATTGTCGTGTTGGGCTTTCTTTAGGGATTCTATTTTACTATATTTTACTGCGAATTTCTAGAACGTTTAAGATGTTATGGATTAGGTGTTTAAAATCGTGATAAGTATGCTGTGATTACTGCTATAGTTTCATAGAAATGAACTTGAAGCGTCCCTTTTTTATATATTAGAACATTTATATAAATGACAGAGGAACCACTTAGATTACTATTTCTTTGAAAAATGACGCGATTAAATAAAATTTAATGTTAAATGTATCTAACTTTGATATGCTATCCATTATTTTTATTCAAAAATATAATGTAGGGATAATTGTCAAGTGCATTCAATAAACATTATCTTGTTTAAAAAATGTATCCAGATTTTGTAAGACAGGAACATTATGACAATCATTTACATTTTATTGCTGATTGCATTTCATGTTTTCTTTGTCTGCGCATAGGCAGGTCTATTTTTTCACGTGTTTTTCATGACCGGGTCTGTCTGACTAGAACAGACCTGTGCACGTGCAAAAGATAGACCTCATAACGGACTTTCTTTTGATCCGAAAAATATAGACCTGTCACAAACAAAAGAGTAGGTGTGTAAATTAAAAGAAGTATCAAAATAAAATTTTCTTGTAAAATTCAAAAAGCAAATTTTCGGTTAATGTTTTGGTAAGAATATGGAAACATTTCCTCTACATTTTCCAAAACGGGCATTAAGTATGTTAATCAGTCAATTTTAAGTCCAGGATTTACATAAAAATGTTTTTATATCATTTGATTGGAATAAACAGAATATACAGCTGCAAGCCTCCAACCACAATATTTTAAGAAAATCTAACTTGTGTCAAATTTGTGCCATTTGCGCCAAAAAATCCCTGTTGCGTTACTTAGTCATAGAGCAGCAAAATTTCGGTATACGGTTCACTCGGTCATATAATAGTGCATGGTGTTATTGTGGCTATAATGTTCACTGTTACTATCTATCGTCACTGTAACTATTTATCGGAACATGAAATGGTAAAATGCTATTCAGAAAACAATACTGTAATCGATTAATACAGTTTAAAAGATTAGAACGGAATGAAACATCCACGTAGCGCTAAGTAACGTAAATGATATTTTCCGATTTTTCTATGTACCGAATCATTACTTTCGATGTTAATTTTTCGTTTAAGTTAAGTCGTATTTTGAAACGGAGCATGCGCAAAACAAATTTTGTAGACTGTTCCTAATCGTTTTAAGCTGTAAATGAGATTCATTCACTACAATCAGATACGCAAAAATGGATGCCGCCAACAATCAGTCTGAACACTGTGGAGAGGTCTGATGACCTCTCCAATAATTACATGTACACATATTGTTTCAACTATAGCTCAGTTGGCACGAAATACATGTGCACTGCATAAGTACTATGACTATTCCATATTACACACTACACAGGATAAAAAATGTTTTACCGTATATATTATATTATAAGATATTATAACAATGCTATCTTTATTTACAAGTTCATTTGCATCTTTAGTTAAATTAGAAAAAAAAAGGAAACAAAAAAAAGGAAAAGGAAAAGTTAGACAACCTGTGAGGCTCGAACTCTTGAAAATGTCATAAATTTGTATTGCATGCAAATGACGTAAGCATACCTTTGGAATCAATAAGCAGCGACGCAACTAAAGATCGATCTTCATATTTATTTTTCATTTTTCACGTTAGTTTTTAAATTTTACTTCTCGAAACTCTGTTCATTTAATACGCCCGCGCGTATTGGCGTATTGGCAGGTACGCAACTGCCAGCATATTCAATTGTTAATCATATATGTTGTTTCTTCCTCCCTAAAAACGTTGTTATCAGTACACTTTGTTATTTTATCCTATAATGACATGTCATCAATATATTCCATGTGTACAACGGATAAACATCGATATTTACAGTTTTACTTAAAATTTAAATCGTTCTTCTGAAAAATGTGTAATCAGTATACACTATATAAAAATTAAAATGCTTTTGCTTTATTCTTTATGTAAGAAATCTTCTTTTATTTTTTTTTTAGGATTTTTTTTAATTCCTCTTTATTGTACAAAGCAAACAATAATTTCAGAAATAATACAAGGTGTGTAAAGAAATACTATGATATTTGATATAATAACAGTGTCCTGAAATAATACACACAAAATCATACATTTGCAAAGCACTATAATTATGTATTTTCTTATTATATTTTTTTTAAAAAGGCAAAGTTGACTCTGCACAAACGTTCAATGATTGTCGAGTTAAGTAACATATTAACAATAAGAGTCAAAGTTTTCTTACAGGTAATAATGGTAGGCACTTTCGTTTTCGTTGACTAATTTTATGCATTCTTTCCATACACTCTGTATGACCTCAAACCTAAGCATCTTTTTGGCATTGATTATTTCTGTTTTAACCAAAAATAATAATTGATTTTTAAAAGCCTCTAAGCTTGGCAATACGGACTTCATTTTACATTTGTAAATATAATGTTTTGATAATAATACATGTAGTATATTAATCTCTGTGACTGTGAAACGGGAACAGCCGAAAATGACAGATTGTTCTGAAAAATGAAAAGATGTACATGTATTTGGAAATTTCTATGTTAACCAGACCTGCACGTCCCTTATAAATACGTTGACTATGTCACATTCCCAAAATGAATGTTTTATGGTTTCATGATTGACATTACAAAATGTACAGTTGTCATTAATCTTTTTTCGTTATATAGTAATATGTTAGAACCTAAAATACGATGCGTTATTCTGTATTGAAGCCATAGAAGTTTTGGATCCTTAGTCACTTTAAAGGGTAGATACATATTAGAAAAATTATTTTGCCATTTTATTTCTGATTTTGTCTGACGATTATTATTGACCAGCACATCGTATATTGCCCGACATTCTTTGCGACTTTTGTTAAGTATTTGGATGGCAATTGGCAATATCAGATTTTTTACTTTGATATCATTTTGCTTTACATGAAAATCCGTCAATGCTTTTCTGAAGGACCGATTATACCTTCATATTCAAGAAAGTTTGAGCTAACATCAAATAATCTTTGAAGTTATTGAAAACTACGAAACAACTAATTTTCATTTACAAAATCGTTAACAAATGTAATACCTTTTCTTAAAATAGTGTTTAAATTCAAACGATTTTCCTGCAATTCTGAAAATAGGATTTAACCATACCGGATTGGACAAGAAATCTGCCCAATTACCAGTACAAATCTTACATTGAAATAAATAAAATGAGCTCAAAACATCCTTCCAAAACAAATTGTTTGCTCTACCTTTATGTTGTAACAGATAGTCACTACCATATTTGGTCGACTGGTAAAGAGCTGGACACAATTCTTGTACAAGAAAAGCATATTTAGTGTTTGAAGAGAAAAGTATTCTTATCCAAGTGATTTTCTCTAAGCCTATCATTACTTATATCTTGTGCGAGTTTTATTCTACTTATCTTATCCGGTCCATCATTCCAAATAAATTTGAAAAATACATTGTGTAAGTCTTTAATTACGTCAGATTAAGGGTTTGGTAAAGTTAAAAATAGGTTAGTTAATTTAGACAAAGCAATCGTCTTAATCACTGTGATCTTTCCTATAGGAGAAAGTAGTCTTCTAGACCATATTTTCAAAAGAGTCTCAACTTCATTTATTTTGGAAGGATAGTTTAGCTCACTGATAGATATAATATTTGTAGATAAAATTATTCCCAATAATTTAAATGGACCCTTGTCCAATTTAACGCCGATTTCCATCGCTATTTCTCATTGCACCTATCCATAACGCCCTTGTTTTGTCAACATTTATTTTTAAACCAGAGATATCTGTATAAAATTATAAAACTTTCATAGTATGGACGAGGGATTTTTCAGAACCGTCTAATATCAAAGAGGTGTCATCTGCATATTGTGAAATCAAATACTCTATATCCTGAATTTTTATACCTTTGATATTAATTTTTCTTTTTAAAAAGCGTACAGGACAAAAATATTCGGTGACAGAGGGTCCGGTCCCTCTGTCTACAACCTCGAAATAAGGGGAAACAGTCGGAGAGGTGGCCATTAACAACAATAGCTGATTGTATATTTGTATAAAATAGTTTTACCCATGAAACAATGGAGTCAGAACCGAAATCATGAAGTCCCAAGACACGGAATCAAATGCCGCAGCGAAGTCGTCCGGGAATATTATTTTGTTCAGTATAAAACATTAAGTCATAAATTAAACGAAAATTATCTCCTATAAATCTCCCCGGGATACTTAAGTCTTCACTAATACAGATTTAATTCTATTAGCAATACACGCGGAAGCAATTTTATATGTAATATTAAGTAGAAAAATCGGAAGCCAATTTTTTTTTAAGAAACGTTTATCGTTGTCACCTGTCGGTCGAGACATGTGATATAACACCTAATTTATCGGATTTGAAGAGTTCTCCTGTAGTATATGAGTTAATAATTAAACGCAAAGCAAAAATCTCCTATATCAACCCCCCCCCTCTCCTATTATCAATCCCCCCCCAAAACCCCCCAAAAAAAAAGTAATTAAAAAACACCGAAGTAAAACCATTTTATCCCAGGCGAAGTATCATTTGCCATTCGTTTTAAACTTGCCAAAGCCTTTTCTCGAGAGATGAAACCCTCTAAACTTTTTATTGTCGTCTCGGAAAGTTTTGTTACATTTATATCAAGAGGCAGGTTATCTTAATTAACTCTGCTAGAGTATAAGGACTTAATAATGGTTCATAGTTTTCGATAGAATAGCTTTTTGATTATTAATAATTTCACTGGTCTTGTTAAAAAGGGTTGACATATTTTTAAAACGAAATGCATATTTTCTAGATTACAAAAGTATCTGGTCGGTTTTTTAAAAATAATACTGAAGACTGTTTCCCTCGCCTTCGGATTATTTATGTTAACATAATTAAAAAAGTCATTATCTGGGTTGAGTACTAATATATAAGTTGAAATCACCTGCAATATGCATTTATTAGTCAGACGACGGAGTATCATTGGGCTATAAACACATATTGAAGACATATCTATACTTGATACAGCGCAATGTACAACTAAAAGATTCCCCACGTTGTCTTTTCCAACGGAGTGTAATTTAATCTCAAAGTTGTTATTGATTAAAATGGCAACACCTCTCGATTGACTACTAGCTATAGTTGCTAAAGTAAAGTAATTAAAGTAAGCTTCATAACCCCATTAACTTCTAATAATTTAAGAATCTTTGTCTGTAAAGTGTGTGTCCTGTAAAAAATAAATATTAAATTTCTTATCACGAATATAGCCAAATACAACTTTTCTTTTCCGACTGTCCCCGATCCCTTGTACTTTAAAGTAGCTATTGTTATACCATTTGACATTCTAAAGAAGTAAATTACCATATAATAAAAGTACCAAATGTAAATCAAATATAATCAATTGTTGAAGACCCCCATACAGTTTGAACCAAAAAAGGTGAATGATTGACTCATACTTTAAACAATGTATAACCCCACATAAACTCCAATGTTGAGTATTTATAATGATGCTTAACTTAGCATTATATATACAAATAGCAAAAATACCGCTGATCAACATCCTACACTAAGGTTTAATTTTGCTTAACGTACTTTATCACGTTGTTTTCAGTATATAAGACATTACAAAAGTTCTTAGTGTATGAACAAAATTATTGTTATTTGAATTTCAAAAAGCTTATGTTTTTATTTGTTAAATGCGCGTGTAAAACTAAATAGCCTTACTTTTGTAAGTAACAACAAATATTGCATTTAGACAGGCACAAAAATTCTCAAGTATAATTTCAGTGTTCAATGTATACTTAAGGACAATGAAAACGCACGCCCGCACTATATGCATTTTATTACATAAAAACAAAACACTTACGATTCCATTAGATATATATCATATCTTTAATACAAAACGCAAACTTAACAACTGAAAATAATTCAAAATGTTTGAAATCAAATGTACAGCAGTAAATCGAAGAAGCTAATGTGAAAATCACAAAATCACACTTTTTCATCACAGTAATGCAAACTTAACAAAGGCAAAAACCAAAATGAAAATCGAAAACAAAGTCACTCCTAAATGTCTATTAGTAATGTCTCCGTCGGGATCTTTAGAAACGATAATGTCCTCCATCAGCGTCTCTTACAGATGTACATCGTCGCCTTATAGACCTTACGGTGCGGATAGTCGCCTGTGGAATCTGACGCCATTCGGCCAGTAGTGTAGTGCGAAAACGCTGGTGAAGCCGAGTAATTGTAGACCGATGGACACCAAAACGGTTGGCGCTTTTTTTGTAAGATAGACCAGACTGAATCTGTCCTAAATCTACACAGCGGTTATTTCTTTGTAGAAACTTTGCATACAATTTGCTAGCAAGTCTTCAGTAGTGTTTGAAATTTAGCACCTTTTATAGAGGAAAAGTGTGTATATGCAATATCCAATTGAGCTTTTACGATTTCTAAAACTGACCATTGGAATATTTTAATATTCATCTTCATAAAGATTTTAATTACTCATTTGTGTCTAACATTTCTAGAAAGGTGTGAAAAACAAGTTAATAATTAACAGTTTAAAAAAAATTCATTTTATAAAGTAACCATGAATTGGTTCAATCTGTTTTTCTTTTGAAATCTTATCACAATTAGCCAAAAGTGTTACTTTTGATTTTTCAGGTACTGTCTTTATAATGCAATAACTTCATTAAAATGCAACCATTCTTCATAACTTTGGTATCTAAATGACCGGAATGCATTCGGTTTTATGAAACAGATAAAAAATATTTAAAAGAGATATAATTTACTTGTTAAAATGCAATTATCCCGACCGTGCGTTTTCATTGTCCTTAAGTATATAATTAACATTAATTTAACTTATATTTAGAAATATGTTCATGGTTGCTTTATTTGTACCCTACAATGTACACTATAAAAGTAACACGGCGTCGCACTATTATTGATACTTGAAAAGATCTAATATTATGCAATCATAACTTGTAGATTTTACATAGCCGCAAAAAATAATTTAATTAGCCGAATCACCACACTTTTCATTAAAAAAGAGGAACCATATAATAATTCTTCTTTCGTTTGATTACCTTTAAATACTTTGAACTTCAACAATACTAGCTTAATATAAAACAATAACTGCAGATGAATAAGTATGCTGTGAGGCATGATACAAATGTGTGTACATGGAATATGTATTAAACAGGTTTATATGTACACTTTAACGTCCACGCGGTTCAGTTACGTTTGTATAAGTTTAGCGTTTTTTGATGTTAGATACTCTCTGATCACTATTCGCGAACTAGAAATCTTTGTTCTTCTGGCATTACTCTCACTGCATATACCATTATTAACATTTTCTTTTCTCCATGTTGGCTATAAACATTGTATAATATGTTTAATGCTAAATTAAATTTATGTTATGTTATAAAACATAGATAAATATACAACGAGAACAATTAAAGTCATATAAGAAATTTCTTTTAATTTCGCCGACTAGATAATGAGTTGGCGAGTCTTTCTTTTATGTGCGTTAGAATGAAATAACTTAAATATTTCGCGTGAAAATTGAAAGAGTAAATTTGAGAAGAAAAACTGTTAAAGACAATTATTATTTTCTTTAACATCAATTTACACAATTCAAAAAATAATTTTTCAGGGACCTAAATGATCCCGTGATACTAAATTTTAGCTGTGAATACGACACTCAAATATTTAAGCTGTTGTGTTTGTACTATCGTCCTTCAGATCATTTTAAAGCGACATTTTCCTTGATTATATCTCATTTAATGTCACGATGAAACAAAAGAAATATAACAATGAAAATAAAACTTGTTATAAAAAGGAAATAAAATACACCTTGATTACAATAGAGACACGTACCAGACTATGTTTTGTTTTTCTAATAGTAAATATCTTTTGAATTATTTAAGACAGTGTACACGTTAGACTTCGTCAGGGACTTGTATTAGATAGAGCTATATGACTTCGTGCATTTTCTCTTACATTCAACACATGTACGTGATGTTTTTTTCATAACTTTAGATAAAGACAAAAGTAGAACAATTAAATGATATTTCACCGCTAAGATATCCCCTAAATCCCTGGTTATAGCACAGAGCTATATTAAACATAAGACTCTGGTGACACTTTGGCTAAAGACCTGAACTCGGCGTAAACTAAAATAAAAAAAGCCATGGTACGCCCCTGACATCGGCTTATTTTGAGTATACGCCAAGTGAATGTCTTGGGCCAAACCAGGCTTTCTTGGGAAATATAAGCGACTTTAAATGAACCTTTTCTTGGCATGCAAAAAGAGAATTGCATGCAGTTAAACGAGACAGTGGTTTAAATAAGTCAAAAGTTATTTATTGCTATAAGGAAGTCTCTTTGTTAGACGCCGCGCGCACGAGGTGGCTGGTAGATAGACATTTGTCTATTCAGCAATGGGGAAAATTTTAGTCTTGCTTTTGTGTATTTTTGGTTTTTTTTGTTTTAACAAAATTACACTGTTTTCAAATTTTCCAAAAAAAAAAAAAATAGCCCCTCTGATTTACAACATGTCACCGCGCGCGAGCTTTAAGAAATTAAAATAAACGATTACTAGATTTCTACACATTTGCTAAAGCAGCCTTTAGTTTTTGATTGACATTTTTATATGCCCGAAAGAATTTCGGGCATACTATGTTATACCCGCTGGCATCCGTCCGTCTGTCTGTTCGTCGTCCGTTAGCAATTTGGTTTCCGGAGCATAACTTAAGTTCCATGTGGCCCACAATATTCAAACTTCATAGGATAGAAACTTTATAGGTAAAAGACCCCTATTGTTTTTAGGGTCACAATGTCAAAGGTCAAGGTCACTTTTATTTTAAAACTGAAAACAGTTTCCGGAGCATAACTTATGTTCCATTTGGCCGACAGTGTTCAAACTTCATAGGATGATTGTCCATATTGGGTAAAAGACCCCTATTGATTTTGGGGTCACAAGGTCAAAGGTCAAGGTCACTATTACCTTAAAACTGAAAACAGTTTCCGGAGCATAACTTCAGTTCCATTTGGCCCACAGTGTTCAAACTTCATAGGATGATTGTCCATATTGGATAAAAGACCTCTATTGATTTTGGGGTCACAAGGTCAAATGTCAAGGTCACTGCTACCTTAAAACTGAAAACAGTTTCCGGAGCATAACTTAAGTTCCATTTGGCCCACAGTGTTCAAACTTCATAGGATGATTGTCCATATTGGGTAGAAGACGTCTATTGATTTTTGGGTCACAAGGTCAAAGGTCAAGGTCATTATCATCTTTAAACTGAAAACAGTTTCCGGAGCATAACTTATGTTCCATTTGGCCCACAGTGTTCAAACTTCATAAGATGATTGTCCATATTGAGTAAAAGACCCCTATTGATTTTGGGGTCACAAGGTCAAAAGTCAAGGTCAATATTACCTTAAAACTGAAAACAGTTTCCGGAGCATAACTAAAGTTCCATTTGGCCCACAGTGTTCAAACTTCATAGGATGATTGTCCATATTGGGTAAAAGACCTCTATTGATTTTGGGGTCACAAGGTCAAAGGTCAAGGTCACTGCTACCTTAAAACTGAAAACAGTTTCCGGAGCATAACTTAAGTTCCATTTGGCCCACAGTGTTCAAACTTCATAGGATGATTGTCCATATTGGGTAGAAGAGCCCTATTGATTTTGGGGTCACAAGGTCAAAGGTCAAGGTCAATATCACCTTTAAACTGAAAACAGTTTCCGGAGCATAACTTAAGTTCCATTTGGCCCACAATGTTCAAACTTCATAGGATGATTGTCCATATTGGGTTAGAAGAGCCCTATTGATTTTGGGTCACGAAGGGGTCAAAGGTTCAAGGTCCATATCCACCTTTAAAACTGAAAAACAGTTTCCGGAGCATAAACTTAAGTTCCATTTGGCCCACAATGTCAAACTTCATAGGATGATTGTCCATATTGGGTAGAAGACCCCTATTAATTTTGGGGTCACAATGTCAAAGGTCAAGGTCACTATTACTTTAAAACTGGAAACAGTTTCCATACACTCACTAAAGTTCCATTTGGCTCACAGTCTTCAAACTTCATAGGATGATTGTCCATATTGGGTAAAACACCCCTATTGATTTTGGAGTCACAAGGTCAAAATTCAAGGTCACTATTTTAAAACTGAAAACAGTTTCAGGAGCATAACTTCAGTTCCATTTGGCCCACAATATTCCTACTTCATAGGAGGATTGCTATTTGAAGGAGGTTATACTTTATTTAATTCCCATGTCTTACAAATGCTTCATCCTTACTAAAAAAACAAATCTTTTTCGGGCATATAATGCTCCGCCTAGCGGTGCTCTTGTTTATATTTGAAAGGATGAGAACTTGCATCCTTGGATTGAGTTAGGGGTCAGTTGTGTCAAGGTCAGCAGTGCTTAAAATATATTAATATTTTTTGCCTGGCATCTAGCCTTTATTTATGGACAGATGTCTTTCATATTTGGTAGGAAGATATCTTGCATAGTTTTTGGATTGAGTAAGGGGTCAGTGGGCCAAAATTAAGGGTGCCAAAAATAATTTTTTATACGTTGGCTTATACAGCCTTATCTATAGCCCGAAGTTTTTCATATTTGTTAGGAACATACCTTGGATAGTCCAGGCCCCAAGTTTATAAAACCTTTTCATGAGATCAAGATCAAATCTCGGGATTTAATTGGTCAATTCACATTCTGTGCCTGTTTCTGACTTATCAAATACATGAGATCTGATTTTGAGATTAGAAAATTTCTTTATAACCTTGGCCCCAGGGCTGGGAGTCACAAAGTCAATGTCACTGGTAATGACAATAGATTCTTTTACACTTATTTTACAGTCTTTGTATTTTTTTACCAATGTCACATATTTACAAGAAACATACCTAATGTGGTCCTTTAAGTTCGGATGGAGTTTGGAATTGCTGTGTTCAAGGTAAAGTCTTGCATTTACATGTAAAGATACTAGTATTTGAATATTTTTCAACTTCATCACAAGTCATGGCAGTGACTTACCAACTTATGTTTTTTTTCACAAATACAAATTGCAATGACTGTTAAGTTATATAAACGTGTTCACATTGTTTGGCAATTTTCCGTCCTTAACTGAATGAATGGGTTAATAATTTACTGACAAGAATCTGAGCCTAGGGCATTTGTGTTTCACAAATACGTTCTTGTTTTGGTTTTGTCTTACCATAACTAAAAACGAGATAGAATCAAGGAAACTATAGCTTTAAAAATGGACCTTTATGCTGACAAAAACAAATGCAATAGTTTAATGTTTTAGTGAAACAATAAATTACAGTATCTTTACCGCGCAATCATTAAGGTCACTTCAAAATGATATTTTTAGAACAGAAGTGCGCATTATTTAGAAGTTAGAGGATAATTACGCCTAAAGTGTTTTTTTCTGAACGTTAATACTGTTTCAGTTTACATCCTGTGTGTTATTTCGTTTTGAATGTCTGTGGACATAAATGCATGTTGTAATGAATAGACTCGCCAAAAATAATGTCTAACACCGATGAAAATAAAAGAATTTTGACATCGCGTGTCATTGTTAAAAGAATTGTTTCAATCTATTTTCTTATCAGTAAAATAACTTCAAATAGAGAAATATTATTTGTTTCTGCATTTAGATAAAATAAATGAATAAATGCTGATTATAATAAAAGTAGCGATGTCGGCAAACCTAATAATTTTGAATATTAAGTATTAATTAAAATTGGCTTTACACTGACTGATAAATTTAGCGCTTTTTGAAAGATGATTGTAATGGATTGGACGTTTACTTATAATTATCTGCATGGATTTCACTCCATGACTCTGTTAAAAGACCAAACATTTTGTTTAACTAATTTTAAAAATGTCATCCTTTAAATGATCTGTATATAGAGGATATTTGTTTGTTTTGCATGGATGATTGAAATATATTTCATTGTGTGAACGTCAGATGCAATATTTTCACAAGTGGCGTAGCCACGATGAAAATAGAACAGCTGGTGTATACGAATTAAATATATTTCAATCTTATATCAAAAACAACAAAAAATTTCTTTTTATTTCATGCTTTAAAAGTAATTTTTCTGGTATTTTTACTGATTTTGCCGCGTAACGTCGAACATTCTCCTTTATGACGTCATCACATCATGACGTCACATCAATTTTGGAATATATGCCAAAAACTCTTGATTTCCCATTCATTTTCTTAATTTGGCTTTTTCAACAATCTGTTCGCACTTGCGCAAGAAAATGGTGGTTCAATTTTTTGAAAAGAAAGAAAAAAGGAAAAATATGGATTAATTAAGGATTATTTTGATTTATATGTGATAAAACAGTTGATAGTTGATACATATCTATACATTCATGCCAAAAAAACGAAAAAAATCGAAGGAATCGCCAGAAAAAAAGCCAGAACATTTCAAAACGTTTGTTAACAATGGCACAAAATGGCGCGATTCTAGGTGCTCAAAGCCTTCAAAATGGATTAAAAAATGGATCAAGTGGACAAAATGAGGTAAATGCCCAATACCAATCAAGTGCAAACTACAATTCACAACCTATCTATTACTCAGATACGCAGTATATGGCAATGAACTCTGCCTCGCCTGTGTTCACAGGTAATACCCCACCCACACCGTGTACACCGGTAGTTCAAAATACAGGTCAAAATCAAGGGTATAATCATAATATCATTTCTATGTTGTTGCAAAGGCTTGATTCAATGGACAAAAAGCTATCACAATTAGATAATATCCAAGCTGGAATGAACGTTTTAACGGTACGCATGGACACAATGGACCAAAAGATCAACTCCTTTGAGGTCAACTTGAGTGAAATAGAGCAGAGTCGTTCGTTTGATAGTGATATTCTTGAAACTATAAACAAAAGGCAAACAGAATTAGACACGTTTTTAAAGTCGATTGAAAAAAAGTCCGAAAAGGATTCACGGGAAAAAGGAGTTAGAGTTACGGGACGAAATTACAGATATAAAATGTCGAAGCATGAGGGACAACTTGTTGTTTTTTTAATTTGCCTGAAGAAAAAGATGGAAAACTGCGAGCAGAAAGTTCTTAAATTTATTGAAAAGGAGATGAAAATATTGGACGCCAAAGAAAATATAAAACTGCATCGAGCTCATAGACTTGGCGTGTACAGAAGCACCAAAATTCGCCCAATTGTTTGCTAAATTTGCATATTTTCCGGACCGAGAAAAGAGTTAGAGCTTCCGCAAAAACCTTATTAGGTACGCACTTTGGTGTCGCAGAGCAATTTCCTAGGGAGATTATGGAAACAAGGCGAAAAAACTGGTACCAATCATGAAAAAGGCCGTGATGAAGGAAAAGAGGCGTATATTAAAGTAGATAAATTGTACATTAATAAGCAGCTATACCGTGGACATGATTAGGAGTCACGAGAGAGTGTCATCAAGTGTTTATCATGGAATGTTGAGGGACTTTCTAAAGTTAAGCGATCATCAAACGAATTTATTGGAATTATAAGTGAAAATGATGTTTATATGTTTAAGTGAGTCTTGGACGAATAAAAGCTCAGTTATTGATCTTAATGGATATGACAAACCGATTCATTCTTATAGACGATTTCAGCATAGACGTGCTAAGCGCTCCAGCGGTGGACTTATCATATATATAAAAAAGTTCCATAAGAAAAGGTGTTAAAATGGTTAAAAATGACATTGATTGTCTGGTATGGTTGAAATTTGATAAATCGTTTCTTTCACATAGAAAATGACATTTATTTAGCAGTTGTATACATTGCACCAGAACATTCCCCGATTCATGATAGGTACGATGAAGATATTTATAGGCACATTGAAAATGATATAAATATATTTAGCAATAAAGGAAAAATATTCATTACTGGAGACACTAATTCGCGCATTGGCCAGAAGAAAAGTGATTATATAACATATGATAGACATATAGGACAAACAGATATTTATACGATTGACCCATATTTGCCACGGACTTCTTGTGATTTTGGTTCAAATCGCTTTTGGCGATCGTTTACTTGACCTTTGTAAATCAACCAATTTTCGGGTAGTTAAATGGTAGATTGTATAGAGATAAAGGCATAGGCAAATTTACCTGTATGACATATAACGGAGAAAGCGTGGTCGATTATCTGGTGACGTCACAGTTTAAACTTTCAAGATTTAGCCGATTTTTATGTGCATGATTTCAATGAATTTCTAACCATGCCCCGATGTCATTTTCATTCAAAGTTAACTCGATTCCAAGTACGATAAAAAAGGAGCCAACTATTTTCTTATAAATGGAAACCATCACAAAGGGATGCATTTATAAATGACGTATCACATGATATACAAAACATAGAAACTATTTTACAAGAGCAAATAAACAACGAGATCCGATACATTAACTAAGACTTTCACGGACTTTTTAAACGATAAAGGCAAACGGTACTTTGAAACTAAATCAGTTGCAACGAAATAATTATTTTGTGCATAATGACTCAAATCTGAAGAAATGGTTTAGTGATGAATGTAAATTAAAGAGAGAAAGTTATTTACAGGCAAATTTATGACTATAATTTAGAAAAAAAAACGAAAGCACTAGAAATATCCTGCATGAAAAGAAACGTGATTACAAAAACACTTGTAAAAAGCATAAAAGAAGCTTTAATAAAAATGTCGGTAAAAAAAATGAATGATATGAGAAGAAAAAATCCACGAGAGTTTGGAAAACACTTAAAAAGAAATCTTCAAATCCAAATGGTGAAAAATATAACTGTTGAAGAATTTTATGATCATTTCAAAAACTTGTCTTCTAATACAATGCTTAGTGAAAATATGGAATGTAATGACTTTTTGTCGCAATTTGATACAGCCCCAGACTCCTATGGAAGTTCCTTCGCTGAACTGGATCAACCAATCACAAAAGAGGAAATAATATCCGCCACCAAGAAACTCGGTTGTAATAAGGCGTGTTCATTAGACAATATCCTATATGAATATTTCAAAGAAAGTGTATTTGTAACGGCACGTTCAATTGAATTATTTGTTTAACCACATATTAAATACAAAAGTGTTTCCTCGTAGCTGGTCAACAGGAGTAATAATACCAATATATAAAAAAAGGTGATTCGTCTGACCCGAATAATTATAGAGGAATAACATTGATTAGCTGTTTTGCTAAATTGTTTACAGTTATCATAAATGAACGATTGAAACGTTGGGCTGAAAAACACAGAAACTTTGACAGACGCACAATTCGGTTTTAAACCGAATTACGGTACTATTGATCCTATTTTTATATTAAATGCTTTAATAGAAAGACAATTTAGAACGAAAAATAAGCTCTTTTTGTTTGTTTTTGTGGATTATAAAAAGGCGTATGACTTTAATTGACAGAAATTACCTTTGGTATAAGCTCATAAAGACCGGGGTGGACGGAAAACTGTTCTCTATTATACGGTCAATGTACGGAAGATGTTAAACTTTGTGTAAAACATTTAAATAGTTTGTCAGATTTTTTCAGCTGTGATGTAGGTCTCTTTCAAGGGGAGATCACCTCGCCGATCATGTTCTCTATATTTTTGAATGATATTGAAATGTTTTTACAAGAAGACCCAAATGCTTGCATTACACTAGACCAGATATCTATGTATTTGTTGTTGTTTTGCGGATGATGCCGTTCTTTTTTCTGAATCCAAAGAAGGTCTACAAAACAATATAAATAATTTACAATTGTATTGCAAAAAATGGAATTTAACTGTAAATGTTGATAAAACTAAAATTGTTGTTTTTAGAAAAAGGCGGTCAATTAAGTAGAGAGTTCAAATGGTCATAATGACGGAATTGATATAGAAATTGTTCAAAACTTCAATTATTTAGGAATTGTATTTTCTAGTGGCGGTTCATTTGTACCAGCAACAAATACCCTTAGTGGAAAAGGCTTAAGGGCAATGAACTCTTTACTTAACATTACAAAAGAGTTAGATATATCTATAGAAATAATGTTCAATTTGTTCGATGCGTATGTTTTATCTATTTTGAATTATAATTGTGAAGTATGGGGCTTTAATAAAGCAGAAAATATTGAACGTGAGCAAAGAAAATTTTGTAAATGGTTATTAAATGTTAAAATGTCAACAAATACTCTATCATTGTATTCTGAACTAGGTAGATTTCCATTGTATATTGAAAGATATGTTAGGATAGCAAAATATTGGTTAAAGTTACACGGCGATAAGAGTCAAAACTGTATTTTAACAACTATTCTAAGTTCTCAAAGAAATGATATATCAAATAACTCAAATGTTGTCAACTGGTCATCAAAAGTTCGAGACATGTTACAAAACGCTGGATTTGCCGAAGTATGTTATATCCAGAATCGGTTAATATTAAAATTTTTATACCAGTATTCAGATCACGTCTCAGGGATATATATGTAACCCAATGGCGAGCAGACATGGCGTTATGCTCTTCCTTGCAATTGTATTCAAATGTTAAAGTTAAATATGAAAGGTCTATTTATCTTAAATTATTAGAAAATGCAAAATACAGATCAGTTCTTGCAAAAATTAGATTAAGTTCCCATAAACTACATATTGAATCTGGAAGACACAGGGGTATTGAAAGAAGTCAGAGAAAATGCACATTATGTACGTCCGGGGATATAGAGGACGAATTTCATTTTATATTAATATGTCCAATTTATAGTGATTTTAGAAGTATGTACATTTCAAGATACTTTACTGTTAATCCTAGTGTTTATAAATTCATACAATTGTTAAACGCAGATAGAAAATTGGTTATTAGAAAATTAGCATTATTTTGTATTAAAGCATTTGAAAGACGAGACAATTTGGTAGATTAGCATATCAATATGATATTATTAATGTAGAAATTTATTTTTGGCATTCTCAATCAATATGTTAGCTATGTCATAATATTTGAATATAACTGATTGAATTTGTTATGATATGATTCTTGACGCATGCATTGTAATAATTATACATGTATATGTATGTTATGATGATGGGTGTTGAGCCCAAGTCAGAAATAAAGTATATGTTCTGTTCTGTTCTGTTCTGCGTATTGGCACATTGGCTGGTACGCGACTGTGAATGATAGTCCAACTTATTGTACTTCTGTGCTATTTTTTTTTTAAATATATATGTGACTTTAAGTTTTTTAACTGAAGGAAATGAAATAATCCTGAAGAAATACTGCATTTAAAATAAGATTATTTTGGAAAGGTCTAGGCTATAGTGACGAATTAATACGCTGAACATTTTGATTTTGATAGATCTAGTGAACATGTTTAAAATCTGAAATTCGTAGTAAATAATTTTGTTAGCTTCTTTGTAAATGGACTTCTGTGTATATAGACTTTAACAAAAAGGTTAACAAGGGCAACAAATCTGAGCTTAAAATTGGCATATTATATAATTTCTAACACTTTTTTAGGATTATCTGCCCTTTTGAAATTGCGTTATTTCATGACAATAAGCATGTATACCAAGTTTTAAATGAATAGCTTTTATATAGTTTCTAAGAATATGGACAGTATCGGAAAGGTTAAAGCCATGGAGAGGGTCATGACAATTAACTTCGATGAAAAAAAAAGTGGAGCTAAAAATAATGGTAAAAATGTTAGTCTTCAGATGAAGAGGAAAATTGGAATTTTGAAAGGAAATTAGTACAAAAATGAAAGATGATAAAAAAAAAGAACAAGCACAAGGACAGAACATAGATAGTCCAATCTTTTGTAACATTTTTGGGCTGTTATTAGAGTAATTGATAGTTACTAGTTAATAAGTCTGATGTTTTGGTCGACCCTCAAATCTAAAAGATATATTACTTGGGTACACCGCATGCCACAATTTCTATTCATTTTGTTTAAAACATACACTTTCCAGCTTTACTGGTGGAAGAGATTCTTTTGTGTATTGTTTCAGTAATGTGTGGGCACCCATATAGAACAACCAACCTTCCATAAGCTAGCTTGTCAACTTCCATACTTAAATATACTAAAAGTCGTCTGCCATTAGATTTGAACCAACAGTTTTGTTAGGACCAAGTTATTTGTTCAAAGTCTATGACATTATACACTTCTCGGCTACAAAAACACCTATGACAGTCCTATACTCCTCAATCTATGATAAATGTCATGATTATATGGACAGAAAGCACATAGACTTGAGTCTCAAAAATGCTGTTGCATTTAAATATATAATGATCGATTACTTAATTGATTTGTAAAAATCGTTTATACTGTGTATAGCTATGCTTTGTCTCTAAGTTTGGCTATACTCAGTACGGACATCATATACATTTACAAATTAGAATGAAGTCCGTATTGCAAAGCTTGGAGGCTTTTAAAAAGCAACTATTATTTTTGGTTAAACAGAAATAATTAATGCCAAAAAAAAAGATGCTCAGGTTTGAGGTCATACAGAGTGTATAGAAAGAATACATAAATTGGTCAATGCCTAGTTTTATTCGCTGTAAGAATTTTCTTGTCATTTACTCATTGTTGTTATGTTACCTAACTCCTTAGTCATTGAACGTTTGTGCGGAGTCAACTTTTCCTTTTTTCTCAAAATCTCTGATTTTGTGTTTATTATTTCAGGACACTGTTATTTATCAAATGTCAAAGATTTCTTTACACACCTTTTATTACTCGAATTACTGTTTGCATTGTACAATAAAGAGAAATAAAAAAAAACTGGATGAGTATCTGTAAAGGAAGCTTTGATTGCATGGCTTAAATATAGCTTTCTTGGGTAATCCAGATCACTATGGAGACGAAACAAATATGGTGGCACACAGTCATTTGATTAGCTACGGAGCGAAGCAAATGGAGACCACTATGTCGGAGTTTGGGCTATAAAAATAACTGAAGTAGATCTGAACTATAATCAAATTGAAATAATCTGGATATTAAATTCAAGTTTATGTTCTATTCATTACTGATGCTGGTCTTGAACTAAACATGGACAGGTCAATCATAATGTCAAACCATATACATGAGGCCGAAAAGGTAGGCTACAGCGCATCAAGTGAGGTGGTAATATGACAGTGACATAGTTATGTCAAAGTCTTGTATCCAAATCTATAAAATAATGATATCATTAAAGTGATTTTATACTGGTTCAGTTAACAGGCAAAAGATAATTATATTGCCATAGGCCAAGCATCACTATGAATGTCTGAAGACAAATAATGAAGTCAATATGAAATCACCAAAATAATGCCAATTTTATTAATTTACAACACTGTTTATACAACTATAATTATAAATCTCTTTGTTTGAAATGTTATTATTGTATACTGCGTAATAATGACAGAAATTACAGCACAATCATTGCTAAGCAATCACCCTTTTTACCAAAAAGTATCATTTTTCCCCAAAGTAAATTTTCACAATAAAATTAACCTTTGCAATGCAATCACCTCTTTACAACAGTATTATTTTATTCCAAGTAAAACTTAAGAAATTTCACGTCTGTTGTTAGTAACATCTCTCAGTAGCAACCAAAATCTTGATCTCTTTTTAGGGCTGGTTGCTATACAAAGGTTGTAATGTATTTATAATAAATATATACTGCATGTCCTATACATCTATATATAATACGGTAATTAAACTATTTTTCTGCAACAGTACTTAATGTGAAAGTTTTTTTACAATAAGAACATAATTATAATATAATCTTTAGGATTAATATGAACAATTTCTGTTCTCATGATGGGTCTGTTTCTGTGTAGTTGAACTTGATTTTGTATACTAGTATATTTGATATTAAAAGCTTGCACAAATGTGATCAATATTATGATTTGATTTCATGCCCATTTAATAATTCTGATGAAATATTTCTGAAAAAAAAACGTACAGGAATAAATATCTAAATTAAAATCTAATATCTACGTTTCAAAAAAACTTAAAATTAGAATGCAAAAATATAAAAACTATTAAATTTCTTGGATTGGCTTCAAATCTCTATTACGGCAATAGCAAAGAAGTTAATCCAATAATTCATTGTTATTGAAAGCCAATATTATATCATAATTAATGTTTAATTAATAGTCTTTCATAAAAACTGCTCGAGTTGTTGATTGTCAATTAACTAATCATAAACAATATCTTCATGTGTTACATATTTTTGTATGCAACACATCAAACAACATGGATTCAGTACACCAACAAACAACACTAAACCCCCCTTCCATATCACTTGCCTGAGAGCTACAGTGTCTAATGGCACAGTATCAATTCACACAGAAATCCTCAATCAACCTGTCCAGCAAGTATCAGTCCTGTAGAATAAAATAATCTTTTATTATTAATTGGTGAAAACTCTCCTTGGAGAAACAATTCATGCTACTGGTAGTATAGTTTTGTGGATGGCATAGAATGTTTATTATTACTTAGTTACTTACAGCTTTATGTAAAGTTTATAAATTAGCTCATGAAAAATGTAAGAGTACAAAATCAATATCTTAAATGGCTTTATAAATCAACGATTAATTAATATATCTCTATATAAAAAAGAAGAAAAAAACTTTAAAATGTATCATCAACATTCATTCTTTTTCAATTGATATATCATTTTGATTATTCTCTCAGGGTTCCCTTTATTTTGAACTTTCAAAAAGACTTTGACATTATTTAGCATTTAATATTATTATGTTAAGAATGCATTGAAATATGAAAAATAAAGAGAGAAACATTGATCACATGTCCTGACATTAATCATAAATAATTTTAACAAAATTAACTCGATCATTCTCTTCAAAATGTAATATATTCATTAAAAATTTGAAATAGTAATAAATCATATGGAAATGCACTGTCATTCAGATTCTTTGTTATTCAACAATTAGGCCTTTGAGAAAATAGAATAAAAACTGTGCAATAATAGAGGGTTAACGCACCTTTTTTCGACAAATAAATTTACATCTGCAGAAGCTAGTCAGAATACATTTAAAACCTTAGCCCCCCCCTCAGGCTTTCGCCATGGACAAAAATGTTGTTAAGAACTGAGAAAACTGTCTTCTAACGAAGACGTGTTTGAAGAAAAAGTCGTATTGTCCAACAATATTGACCACACACTTTATGAACTTTCGTAAACTAAAGGTCATTGGATAAAGACTGGTATGTAACGAATTTATCGATATATTGATTGACTTAACACGTCAGAGAGGTTTGGTGCATTGGGATAGATACCTGACTAGGGAACTAAAGGTTTCAGGTTCGATTCGTTACCGACATCACGTTATGAAGTTACACATTTCTTTTAATTTACTTGCAAGAATTAATTCGAAATTTTTGTACTACATCTGGTTTTAGGATACCATTTAAGATTTTTGGTTTATACAATAATATAGTTCATTTTATTTATTTCATGATCTTTTATAATCAATGATTCGTCTAGTCTATTTCACTGGAAGTGACAGTCGTACTGCCAATACTGTCGTCCTGTTGATGAAGTAATTTCCTTTGTGTTATCGGGATGTTTTTCATAAGTACTCAGACGTATGGAAAATCGTATGTTTATTTTTTTTAATGGAACGTTTTTTTTCCAACCGTTTTCTTTGTGACATAATGCAATCGAATATGATTTAGCGCATACAGACTTTATATGCAGTTATTTGAAACACTACACAGAAAGTATACAAAAAAAAAACATGTTTTGTACGAGTTTTTAGAGAATGACAATTTTAACATTGACATAAAAAAAAGAGTTGATAGTGGCTAAACCAGGATTCGAACCTACGACTTTACGTTATTATTCTTTACGTGGAAGACTTTTTCCGCGTTCGCTGAGAGAGATTCTTAATTTAGAACATCTATACATTCATATTGTTTGACAAAAAGATCGTAAGGTTCACAGAATTTACCGACTATATAGGGTCAAATGCAATGGTACCAGGTCAATATTGTTGGACAATACTGTATCCATTAAACCGCCTCCGTGGTCGAGGGGTTAGAGTCGATGACTTCTAATCCAGTTACCTCTCTGGCGTGGGTCGATCCCCGGGAGATGCTTTGGTAGTTTAGCGCGGAGGAAGGTAGTCTAGTACTGGTGTAACTCTCCAGGAACGATGGTTAGGAAACTACCCGCCTATATGACTGAAATACTGTTGGAAAAAGGCGTAAAATGAAACAAACAAACAGAACAAAACTGTATCCATTACGTATACAAAACAAAATGTATAAAAATGACCTGCTAAACTTTTATTGCACGTGCAAATCGTGCGAAAATTGACTGTTGTTTAGAAAAATCAATAATCATGCTAAGGTATTTTATACATGTACTTTCACGTGCAAATCATGGTTGAACTGAGCTGTTGATTTAAATATTAAAACAAAATGCAGTCAGCTCAGATAAAGCTGTAAACTTTATGTTATTTGACTAGTGATATCATATTGTTACCAGTATCAAACACAATCGAGATTTAATTCTACATGACATAGTACAAGAGTAGAGTTCTCAAATTACAAATTTTCAAGATGCAGTCCACATTTTTACAGCAAAGACTTGTTATTTTGGTGTCCCGTTAGGGCCATTGTAACAGATACATAACTTGAAACAACGAAAACAAGAAACCACTATGGCGAAAAGTCGATGATACGATGATAAAAAGTCAAAAGAGGGATAATGTAATGTCGTAATAACGAGATCAAGACGATAAAATCTCGATTCAATGTCGTGTTTTCATCATCGTACTTTCGACCACTCACCATCGTGGTTTTGATATTTCTTTGACTTTTCCCACTCGTATTTTTGTTGTTTTCAGTAGTGTGATTGTCGCGATGGCCCTAACGGGACACCATATCTTTTCTACAGTCAAGTCGATTTATTCAGTAAATAAAGGTCACCGGCCCAAAACACATAATATACAAAATGTGATATGTAACATTATAAGGTTGTGTCGATTACAAGTTTTGACTTATACGACTATACCCACAGCAGAGCTATTCAAAAAGTGTCTTCTTACATCTGTAAGAAGACACTTTAAAATAACCGTTACTTTCCACGTCGATTCAATGCAGTTGAAATATAAGGTGTCCTGCTCGAACCAGTTAAAGGACATCTATTGACATGCTATATCTTTTTCTAAAGCCCACCATTAAAGTAGCAAGATTTAACATTATCGCAAAAAACTTTTCGCGCCATTCAACGTTGAATTTGTCTCATGCTTATACTTTCCCATACTTTAATCCTCGTGGATATCAAATGTAAAAATCTTCGCAATGAATAACCTTAATGTTCGCATGTTTCTTTCGAGAACTGCAACTTATTTACAGTACCAGTCTCTATAGTGAAACTTCATCAAAAGAGAATGTTAAATCTCGCTACTAATCTATTAACAAGAGCCAGTGTGCTCGACTATTATCAGTAAAACAAGAGCCTGAACAATGTAGAATTTCAAAGTTCAAAGGGGCATAGTTCTGTCAGAATTTAAAATTTCAATTGCTTCCCATATTTTTCAAATAGTCGAGCGTAAACAAAATATTTAGTCCATCTTAACCTATTACCTGATATACACCCCTTTAAATGCCTTTTCCACCCCCACCCTTTTGTTGTCTCAAATGGTGAAAAAATGCCTTATTAAGGGCCCCCGACACTTGTTTTTGTTTGAGAAATGTTGTTTAAAAGAGTCACTTTTTCGACGCGCCCTCTATCCAAAAGATACATCAGGGGGTTGCCAGAAGGGGGATGTGCCCCTTCTGTTTTGAGGGTTTGAAGGCGAACGGCAGTCCCCCTCATCGCCAAGAAAATTTTGGACCCCAATGACCCCAGATCGACCATGAGGTAACGTGTAACCAACGCTGAAAAGCCTTTGACTCTATCTCAATCCGTTGAGAAGTTGCAGCACTTTGAAATCAATTTTGATGGAAAAAATCAAAAGAAAATTTTGGACTTGTGAGAGGCTACAATTACCCCAGATCGACCATAAGGTAACGTGTAACCAACGCTGAAAAGCCTTTGACTCTATCTCAATCCGTTGAGAAGTTGCAGCACTTTGAAATCAATTTTGATGGAAAAAACCCAAAATAGTAATTTTTGGCAATTTTGAGATGTCCCCTCGTTGCCATGATAGCAGGAAATTGAAGACTGAGCATGTTGTTACAAAGGCAATGGTCCAGTCAACATTTGTGCCAACTTTGATTAGTATTGAAGCAGTTTTTATAGTTTTATAACAACTTGAACTTGTAACTTGACTTTTCAATAAAAACAGCCATACTTCACAAAATGCTCATGCAGTAATGGGTTAAATCGTAAAAGGCGATATCTTAACTGCCTCAACAGGATACCATACAAACCCACAGAAAGTTGTAGCAAACTTGATAGCGCAACTCATGAATAAGTTCAGTTCATCGAGAAAATGAATCAATAAATTGGACTCTATTTTTATGTATATCGTCTGACATTCTATAAAAAAACAATATTAACATGACTTTAATTTTACTGTCCCAGTCCTGTAACACCGCAAAACGTCCGTACCGCAAAACGTACGTATATGGACGTTTTGCGGCGTATATCGTCCGCATATTTCCTTTGCGGCAAAAAGGCATGGACCTGCCGCATAACGTCCATATTTTAAAGTTTAAATAATTTTCGTTTATTTTGACCAGTTATTATCAGGTGTTATTGTGTGTTAATTTTAGCTCACCTGAGTATGCGCCTGTCTGTCTGTCCGTCCAAATTCAGCTTGTTACCACTCGAGCATCCACATACCATAAGCAATATGTCCAGAGTTATCTATCCTTGAATTACAATATCTTTTATATTTCACATTGTTACCACTCCAACGAAAAACGCACTATATTTCACCTTGTTAGTGCTTTCGTTTCTTCTCTATTCTTAATTTTTTTATACAGAATATGTATAACAATAAGGTCTCGATCAAGTTCATTTATGAGCTAAAACAACTGAATATGTCAAGAGTTATTTTCCTTTGAATAATGAAAATAAAGACATATTTTAAAGTAACATTATTGAATTGTGATAAAACTGCCATTTTTTTTGTTATCAATGATCAGATGTCATTCATACATTTATGACAGGACGGACATATTGATTAGTTCAACTATAATATTGACCTTGAAATGACCTTGATCTCAAGATCACTATTGAATTTTGCTTAAATTGCCATTTGTCATTTACAGATATTTGGATATTAATGACCATTTCAGACGTAGAATTGAGTACTGATATCAGTTACTCAGATTCTGACCAAGTACATGAAATGTGCTTGCTTTTTATTTGTAATATTCAATGCTATCTACCCTTGTCATGTGGAGCCTTTATAGGCAGGTGGGCGATATAAGGCCACCATGACCTTTTTGCTTTGTTCAATTATAAAATTACATTGTTCAATTATAAAATTACATTATGGCATTCAAACAAAACGCTTACATTACGATATTTTCAAATATGCTTTAGTTTTTATCAATAGAACACATTGAACTTCTTTTTCATCATTTCCTATGCGGAAGAATGTTTGTTATAATATACTATATTACACATTATCTATGTAACTTATAGGCGAAATGTTTTGTTCTTCAGACGATAAAATAATACGGTTTTAGTAAAAGGACGGACTTTCCGACTAACCTATAAATTAAATCATTTTTCAAAAATATATTTTATGACAATTTCAAACTTGCATTTACTAGATTAACTAGCCTATATCCCTTCGGACAAAAGCACTCTTGCTCAAATATGACTAGGCGGCTAAAAGTCCGCGACCCGATAAATGCACTCTTGCTCAAATATAACTAGGCAACTAAAGCCCTTTCCATCACAACAATAGCTCTCTCACTCAGATATAACAAGGCGACTAAAGTCTCCCTCCCTCGACAAAAGCTCTCTCTCTCTCTCCCTCTCTCTCTCCCTCTCTCTCTCTCTCTCTCCCCCTCTCTCTCTCTCTGTCTCTCACTCTCAAATATGACTAGGCGGCTAAAAGCAATATACAGCTGAACATAAGCTAAGCTTGTTAATAAGGAAACTTAGCAAATTTGGGGTCCAAAACGTTATCCATATAAAAATGACGCATAACATGTTCAGATACGGTTTCAATGTTGTATGACATAATTGATCTCTCTGATGAAGGTAGCCATTTTAACATTCTTTACCATGTGTGAAAGATTGAAATAAGTGCACGAAAACTCCGTGCGAATACAATTTACATACACCTTTCGCTGCACAAAGCTTGTAGGCCATGCAAATATTTTCTATAGTTTCATATTTTCAACGTGAACGTGAATTTAATTTCAATTAGATCTTTTTATAATTAAATATGTTTATTAATTGATCAATTCTTTACACTTAAATATCCACAATGTATCCTCGGCTTCGCCTCGGACAATGTGTTGTTTATCCTAGCAAACTGTCGTCTTACGTCTGTTAGAAGACACTTTTGAAGAAAAACTCGTACTGTATCTATTACCTATTCTTATTACAATAAATTACCTTCTGTGCTATATAGATAATGAGGTGGTAAGTAATGGATACAGTACGAGTTTTTCTTCGAAAGTGTCTTCTTACAGACGTAAGAAGACAGTTTGCTAGGATAAACAACAAATTGCCCGAGGCGAAGCCGAGGATAAATTGTTGTTTGTCCTAGCGAACTGTCTTATTTACGTCTGTAAGAAGACACTTTCGGAGAAAATACGAATAACTGTATCCGACTTATACGACGTTTGAGTAGAAAGAACAGATAAATTAATAAACGCATTAAATTATAAATAAATCTAACTGAAATTAAATTATGTTCACGTTGAAAATATAAAACTATAGAAAATATTTGCATGGCCTTTTAACTTAGGGCAGTTTAAGGTACAGGTGAAATTGTATTCGCACGGAATTTTCGTGTACTTATTTCAATCGGACATAATTCACTTTTTTCATGATAAACGATATTAAAATGCCTGCCTTCATGAGTGAGGTTAATTAATTAAGTCTTTCAACATTGAAACCGTCTCTGAACATGTTTTGCGTCAATGTTTATGGATAACGTTTTGACCCCAAATTTGGTAAGGTTCCTTATTTACAAGCTTAGCTTAATACACTGTTCAGCTAGATATGGCCAAAGATATTTTGTGGGTTGGGATGTAAGAAGACACTTTTTGAATAGCTCTGCTGAGGGTATTGTCGTATAAATATAAGCAGAGACTTTCTTAATTATAAAATCATCATTTGATGAAAAAAATCAGTTCCGGAATTATAGCAGTTTAGTAAATAGGTATTTCTAATTTTATAAAAAGTTGTTACAGTGAAAAACACACAGTCAATGTGATAAGTTAAATGATTTTCGAGACAAAAGTTGCAAAAGCGTTCTTAAAAAGGTATATTTAAATGCCTACCGATTTCAACATTAAGTTTGTAATTGCACATCGAAATTTAACATATGCTTTTTATGTTTTACACGGATTTCTATAAGAAGATGGCGTTCTACATTTGATAAGCTTTTGAAATAACAATAATGGTGACTTTTACTGACATGGTTAATATAATCATGCCAATTTTACATAAATATCGGATGTAATTTGTATAATAAGAAATACAAAGTGGGAGGCTACCACATTCTCCCAACACCATGTTTGTATTTCTATTTTTTCCAACATTCAATAAACTCTTACAGAACATATTATATGAACAGATTCTATTGTTGGACTAAATTCATAACCCCAAACATGTGATCCATAACAAATAATAGGTTTGATTATTGTATCAAAAAATCAAAGTGTTCATTAAAGGGAAAATTACTAAATGGATTTTCGTAACCTTTGATGACAAAAATTGCTTTTTGGGCTTGTGAAGCTAATTTATCATGAGCTACATTCCATGATAGTTGTTGAGTAAATAACAAACTCATATATTTATAAACAGCAGTTGTATTTACAGGTTGACCGCCAAAAGACCAATACTCATAATTACGATCCGATCGAAATACAATTATCTATGTTTCGTCAAGATTAATTTCCATGTCTGTGTTCAATAAAAACTGATCAACTACATTAAGTTGTTGTTGTAATTTTGTAGCATTTTCAGCACAGTTTGCAATATCTTCAGCAAACATTAAACAAAGAATATCAGGAATATCATTTGTAATGAAAATGCCTGTGCCACATTTCTCTCTTAAAAGGGAAGATAACTCGTCTATAAATAATGTAAAAATTGTAGAACTTGCCTTATCACATTGCCTTGTACCAATGTTACAGGGGATTGGTTCAGAGGTAGAAATAATACCATTTTTAAACAAACCAGTTGTTTTGACACATGAAGAGTGATGAAAATACATTGATTTAAGAACTCTAAGAAAATTTCTAAAAACACTCTTCCTTTCAAGTGACAGGAAAAGTTTAGAATGATTCACATTATCAAATGCTTTACGAAAGTCAACATAGAGGCAGTAAAAGCGGCCACCCTTTTAAATAAGATATTTGAAACCATTGCTGGTAAACAAAAACAAAACACTACTGAAGGCCGAGTAACCACGACATAACCCTGCCTGAGATTCCTCGATTTTTTTTTGATCTTCTGCCCAATCGTTTAGTCTTTTATTTTAACACATGTAAAGAACTTTAAATTATGTATTTGTAATAGATATGCTGCAATAATTACCAGGATTATTACTCGGCCCTGATTTATACATAGGTGTAATTATACTATTTCATAGGTGTAATCATACTATTTCTCCAAGATATTGAAAATTGCCCTGTGTCGAGTATTTTGTTAAGTAGTGATAGCAGAATATGCGCTTGTGTGTTTATAAAATTCGGAAGGTATGCCGTCTGGGCCACAACTGTTTTTATTAACTAATTTAGATCTAGCAAAATGAATGGTTCATTTAATGTCTGAGCTGTTGCATCGGAGACATCATGTTCGTTTTCAACGCAAGGATCAACAAACACTGAATTTTCGTCATACAACTAATCTCGAAAATAATTAAACCATTTTGTATTACAAATACCAGAATCGGGCATACTAACAGTTTTGCCTTCAATAATTTCCAAAAGGAACAGTTTATCATATTGTCAATGAGAATAGCCGTATTAATGTCGTCCAGAAATATTTTGTATTATACCATATCTTATAAGCAATCTTAAAGTATTTATGCCATTACATAGAAAGGAAATTAAAAACTGTTCCCAATTGTTGCTGAGGAGTTGCCTTTTAGAGTTGAAGCATAAGAATTGCAGCCGTCTTTCAATCCCTGCGTGACCATAAGAGGCGACTAAAAAAACAGCCAAAATCATCTTTTCTGTTTTTCTATATGACCTTAATTGTGTTAGTGCGCCGTAAAACCAAAAAAAAAAAAAAAAAAAAAAAAAAAAAAAACAAAAAAACAAAAAACAAAAAAAAAACAAAAAACCAATATAACTGGAAGATGGGCAACTGGATGTGTTAGACCGAAGATAGGATACATGTATACTTCCTGGTAACAGTATCATTTCCATATAAAATTCATTTCATTTGACTATATATTTATTTATCATACAATTTCTTAAAAATGGTCGACATCTGAAGTGCTGACCTCGAAGCTCTTCTGTATAAATCTGATTCAACATGCTTATAGCACGACTTTTCTTGATGTTCACGTCATCTATGTAGGATAGAAAATACAGTTGACTCTCAGTAACACGAAATACAAGAGCCACCGCCGGGCGGGGGCAACGCTCGACTTTTTACTTTTTCTAAACGCAAACATAGAAAGGTTTGAACATATCTTAAAGTTTCCTTTTTATAAATTTAGTTGGTCTGTTTTGTCACATTAGTTTTGTTTATATATTTTGTATATATATATGAATAGAAACATTACGCAATTTCTGAAAATAGCAACATATAGCAATTTCTAAAAATAGAAACAATGACGCAATTTCTAAAAATAGCAACAATGACGCAATTTCTAAAAAAAAAAGAAACAATGACGCAATTTCTAAAAATAGAAACAATGACGCAATTTCTATAAATAGAAACAATGACGAAATTTCTATAAATAGCAACAATGACGCAATTTCTATCAATAAAAACAATGACGCAATTTCTAAAAAAGGCAACAATGACGCAATTTCTATAAATAGCAAAAATGACGCAATTTCTAAAAATAGCAACATAACGCAATTTCTAAAAATAGAAACAATGACGCAATTCCTAAAAATAGAAACAATGACGCAATTTCTAAAAATAGA
>NW_026862030.1:0-2500 GCF_026571515.1 Ruditapes philippinarum | reverse complement strand
AAGTTTGCGGACGGGGACGGGAACGGCAACGGCAACGGCAACGCCGACCTGACTATAACAATACCTCTACTTTTTTTTTTTTCAAAAAAAAAAAAGTCGAGCTAACAAGGGACTGGGCAATTCACTTCGAGAGAAACGTAATTCGAGTAATCTGAATCTGCCGCCATTACGTTGACATTCGTACATGTATATATATATGTGTGCCTGATAAAATGTCCAAAGACGTAGGTTTGTTATTGTTGATAGCGGCAATGCCTTTGAAATGACGGTAAATCGCTTATAACTACAAATTATAAATGAACAGAGAGATATTATTTAAATTTCAATGCATGTATATTAATAGTGAAACATAAACACAATCATTCGCAGCAATGACATAAATGCAAAACAAGTTGGTCATTATTCATCAGTTATAATTTTAAAGACTTGTTTACAATAAGGACTCATGAAAATTCATAACTATAGAAGAACAATAACACATTTATTTAACAACAATATGTCTAAATTATGGTGGCTGATTTGGAACACTTTTGTGTGGCGTTTTGTCGCT
The DNA here is from genome assembly GCF_026571515.1 of Ruditapes philippinarum. Taxonomy (NCBI): domain Eukaryota; kingdom Metazoa; phylum Mollusca; class Bivalvia; order Venerida; family Veneridae; genus Ruditapes; species Ruditapes philippinarum. The sequence goes on along the minus strand of NW_026862030.1, from coordinate 1,950 downwards.
AGCGCCCGCACGAAGAAGCGCCAAGCCGCGCGTTGTCAGACTTATGTCTTGTCGCTAACGATGCATGCCAAATGCGTTGTCGTGCGACGTGTTGTCGCGATGTCGCCCTGTCACTTGGTTTATATATATACAAATAGCCAATCGTTCGATTTGTGCCGAGCGACAATGTGACATCGCGACAACACGCTGCACGACAACGCGTGTGTCGCGAGCGACAAGACGACAGTGCGAGTGCGACAACGCGCCGTTTGGCGGGTTTCGCTTGCGATAAGACAACAAGACAAGAAGACGATGGCGATAAAGGTTTTGTTGTCGCTACGCAATGCGAAAAGTGTACCAAATCAGCCACCATGCTAAATACTTAGAGAATGTGAATTAATCATCGGACAGTAACGAATGTAGCAGATATCGTGAGCTGGAAGTACATGTAAATGTATGCATATGTGCAATGACTGACTGGCACGAGTCAAAGAAATGAAAAACAGATTAAAGCCACATTTACGACGATATAATAATACATGATGAATTACTATGATACATGTGAACCGGAGTAACATTATCTCATCTTGATGTCGCCGACCTTTGATCATTCGATTGTTTTCACACTTCGACTACTTGAGAAGAATAGATTTTGGACTTTAATTGACGGGACGAAATATTCCCTTCTGACTAAACAAGAGTCTCAGCAAGTGTAAATTTGACCTAGGCGGATTTAAAGTACAAAGATAAAGAAGGAAATTTGACGGGACTTAAGAAATTCTTCGACTTACGCGGATTTTGCGTAAGGCGATCTCGACTTATTGACAGTCAACTGTATAAATAACGATATAAATAAATTATATTGCAACGTTTCGTTCCTTTTCGTCAATCTCCGGATAAGGACTATGAATTTTCCAGTGTAACAGCTAAGTCATTCCATCAATAACCTATGCTGACATGTATCACACTGGCTATAGCTTTCGCAGAAGCAGCGGGTCCTTCGCAGCGGCGGTGGAGTATTCGTCGCAGACGCGGTGGATAAAATATGGCCTTTTGCTGTTGTCGGTAAGTTTATGACTGGATTTTGTTTTATTTTTTTACGTTTTACTTAAAACACTCAGTGAGACAGGACCCCACATATGCACTCTTTCAACCTATTACACGGACACGGTGCAATTCATTGCCGTTTATGCAAAAACGTCTGTTACAGTTTGACGGAGGGACGCCACTTTTGCCTAATTTTGGTTAAAACACATACAAATGTGTACAAAACGACCCCATAATACATCGACATCACATCGAATGAATGATACTTTCACAAATTAACCATGATTTTTGAAAATTGGGAAATTATTATTGCCTGTTTATAAAATAAATGACAGAAAATGTTTTCGTCGCAGACGGCGGTCGATTCGATTGCAACGCAGTGCGGTGGGCCCGATACCATTTTTGTATATTTTTAGAATTTAAATTGATGTAACTCACTTTTCAATTGAGTACAGTCCTTTACTTACTTTGACATCTGAGAAACGTTATTAATTGATGTTTAAAACGATATTAATTAGTATATATACGCTTGTACAAATATACGTATGTCCGAGGTCCGCTTTCATTTTCCTTCCATAGAAAATTACTTCAGCCATAATTATCATAGAATAATCCGCGTTCACCCTTGGACTTGAAAAACCGTAAGTTCTAGGTTCAACAATGTTTAAGTCATACAGACATAAAATAGATACTCGTAATGATAAGTAATATAGGTTATTGATCCTCTCCCCCACCCTAAAAAAAAAAAAAATAATTTCCAGTTATACCCCCTTTTTTATAACCTACTTTTTTTTTAAAAAAAAAATTTATCCCCCGGCGTGATTCGAACCCGCGACCCGGAAAAATAAAAAAATTAATAGACACCGCACATAATGGCACCTTTAAAAAAAAAAAAATTTTTTTCTTCTTATTTTCTGAATGAAA
>NW_026862029.1:0-4439 GCF_026571515.1 Ruditapes philippinarum | reverse complement strand
AAGTTTTCAAAAAATAATCTGGGGCAAAAATGTCCCTTTAAAATTTATTTATCTTATGCAAAAATATTATTTTTTTATTATTGTGAATCGTGCAAAAATAGACCATGGGATTTAAAAAACTGTGAATTTGGGGCTCGAACACCTTCGAACCGTTCGAGTCTACAAACTAATGATAGGGGCGCATTCACCTCATTTTTATATAAACGTACATATTTTCACGGATATTTATAATATTTTAATTACTAGTAATATTTTAATGTAAAACATGACTATTATATTATAGTTGGCTTTTCTTTCAAACAATACATTATATATCCTTGTGGCTGAGGGGTTGCCCTTCAGAGTTGAGGCATGAGAACTGCAGCCACCGTTTAACCCTGCATGATCCTAAGAGGCAACTTAATTGGTTTGAATTACTGGTGTCTATGCATCTTTTAGCTCCAGGAAGTGAGATGGCTTTGTCCCGTGTGGTTTTTCTTTAAGTTTGTAACACCGAGGTTAGACGAAATCATCTTTCCTGTTCCGACGCCATATGACCTATACAGTACTGTGTTGGTGCGCCGTAAAACCAAACAAACAAACATAAAAGATAAAACAATTTTGAATATGTCACTATATGAGTGTCTGTGAAAGATATTAAAAGTTATGTTATTATGTTAATTTACAAACGATCATTATTCTTTTACAAACAAATCGTATTCGTTACCAGTGCCAAACGCTGGCATAAAGAGTAACACCAAAAGTGAGACACAAGACTCCACTATCTCAATGGGTGACGTATTTCGGGATATAGATAATACTAAATATACCAAGGACTCCGATGATAATGCACGGTAAATTTTATATCATATCATACCATATCATATCCATATCATATAATATCCAAATTATATCATATCATATCATGTCATATCGTGTCATATTCATATCATGTTATACCATAATGACATATCCATATCATGTCATGCAATATCCATATCATGTCATTTCATATCTAATCCATATCATGTCATATTATATTATGTCATATCATGTCATGTCATATCAAATCATGTCATATCATATCCATATCATGCCATATCATATCCATATCGTGTTATATCGTATCAATATCATGTCATATCCATATTATATCATGTCATACCATATCATGCCATATAATATCATGTCATGTCATATTATATCATCTCATATCATATCTTATCGTGTCATATCATATCATGTCATACCATATCCATATCATGTCATATCCATATCATATCATATCCAAATCATGTCATATTCATACTATGTCATATCATATCCTATCCTGTCATGTCATATGATATCATAAAATGCGAAATTTATTTAGAATTACTTGTTATTTATGTTCTCCACATTCGACATTCTGTAAATTAATCTGATTATACTTTTAGTTTTAATAATGAACGTATATAGAGAATATTGAATGAGTGTTCAAGTTCAATACTGGATTTATTGTACGAATTGAATAAAATTATATTATGCGAGCCTCTGGCGAGCAAAATAATATTTTATTCAACGAGTTCAATAAATGCAGTTAATAATGAACTTACACGAATTTAATGTTCTATTTATCACATACCCAAAATAAAATCGTTTGAAGGGAAAAAAGAGTGACTTTTCATTGACGCGCCTTTAGTATAACGCTCACATTTAGCGCGTTGTAACACCGCACTTTGGGGTCAAACGCACTTTTGGGTAGACAGGTACATATGCATTTTTTAACATCAGACAAACGACCGCACTTTGGGTCATTAATATTAAATCAATAAGAATAAATTTTAGTGGTCTTTCAAAATAAATCTTGTAGTTAATGTTAATTAATAACTAAAAAATCTCTAAAGAAAGTTCAAAACGGCAAAATTGAAAATGTTGCAGGCTCAGTTTTGATTGAGCATATACATGGACGATACTCTCAAGTGCAAACTTCTGTCCAAACCCCTAGCACCGGCTTAAGCAGAGTTCAACATTTAAATATGAAACGGTTAAATATTTTGAAAACATCCAAGTCATAGAAAGCGTGTACCCTAAACTAGAAAACAGTGGGCGGAAATAAACAAAATGGAATTTGAAAAGGGATCAGAGGCTATGAAGCCTGCAAATCACAGATCAGACGTCAAAAAAAAAAAAAAAAATAAGGCAACATATTCATAATCATATTTTCAAGCATGAATATTGGAACCACCCTACTTGAAAATGCCAAATGGTTAGAACTTAAATTACCACAAACACTTCTGAACGATCTTTAAGGGTCGGAAATATAACATATCTATTTAGCTAACGATAGCAGACGATAGGCTATTTTAACTCGTTATATCTTATGTTTGCAATTAAACATAATAATGTTTTATATTCAGTTATTTGTTCCCTTAAAGAAAAACATATACGTATATATGATGTGTATTCTGTGTAATAATGAACTAGATAACATATTCACGAACTAGCGTTGTGTGCCGTTAATTGTAGAAATTGCATGTCACACATATTTCAATATCTAATTAAAATCCAGTTCCTTATCCGAAAAAAATCTGGTGACGACCCATTTAAATATGCATTCACCCGATTTCTAATTGTATTAAAGGGAGTTAACATTTCTGTATTAATTAGTTATAATTATTTCTATGTTGAATGTTGTAGGTTGAAAAGATTTCAGGTTGTATCAATCTGTCACTACTGGGAAAAATAAACTATTTAAGATGGCTTTCAAGATGGATGTCATTTTAAAAGAATTCAGCATACACAACAAGATAATAAGTATATATTTAGATGAAATTCTCGGAATTATTTTCAAAAACACATATAAAGTAATTTTCGAAAATAGGAAAGTCATCTCGTCTCATTTCACAATGGCAGCGGTTTTGGTGGTATATAAAACCGATACGTTTTGCAAAACCTGAAATTACCCCAAATAATGTCATTTTTTATTGATTCAGAATATAAACTGTCTCGTGTTGTAGATCGACTAAATTTTAATCATATCAGTTTATCTTTTAGTCTCAGGCTGGCGTCCAAAATGTCCACAAATTAAAAAAAATTAATAAGTCGGTGCGGTCATATCAAAGTATATTTAAGAAAGTTTAAATTGGCTTAATAGTAACGTAAAAGTAACTTTCATAAGATAACATGGGTGGAACCTGACAAACGAAAAAAATGGGTTTTTACGAGATGAAAACCAAAATTTACTGTAAGGCATTAACTGACAGTGATCATGGCCATGATCATTAAGAAGATACATGTATAACATGTTTTACAAACTAACTTTTTCATAAATTGTTCTAAGATTTTTCGGCATTGTATACGTTTTTTTTAGTGATGTATTACAAGTATTTAGGAATATCGGAAATTGTGAAAAAAGCTTGATGAAGCCGTCTTGTAACTAACCTGTAACAAGTCATCTAAACAGAAAATTAAATGCAGAGGGATGATATTAACTGCATTTTATTACTTTCCAATCATATTTAAAATAGGGTTCAATATTGCACCAAAAGTTATCAATTAAATGGCTGACAGAACAGGATGTTTTTGAAGCATCTTTTATCACATTTAAGAAACATTCACCACTTGATACCAAACATATTTTTATATTACTGCTACATGAGAAATAAAACGGCACTGAGTAAGATTGGTGTATTTAAGTATCGTCCGTCATCTTGAACTCAACCTCAAATATTTCAATGTAGCAGATCAAAAATAAGTCAATAGTCAGTATTTAAGCAGAACTCAGTTGACCCTTCAGAATTTTGGAACCCAAAGTGCGTTGATATGTAGCATATTAACGCACTTTGGGGTCAATTTCTCGATTTTGATCCCAAAGTGCGTTTGACCCTAAAGTGCGGTGTTACAGCGCGTCCTTACACTATGTTTGTATAACCTAATCACGACACGTCAAAATATATGCACGGCCGTGCAATACCATTTTTACGGAGTTGCAAAATCAGCATGGTGTGTGATAAAATTTTATTTTAAATCATTAATTTTTTAATAAAATGCAGAAAATAATATTTATAAAAATGATGCACAAATTAGCATTTCTTTACCTTTTTAGTATACGTCTAAATCTGATGACTTTATGCACGCATGTTATAACAATCCTTTACGTATATCAATTTATAAATCGTAAACAAGAATAATGTTATTAAAACTTTCAGCACAAAATCAAAAAGGAAAGTAAACTTTCTAAACGACGAAGGTAAGTTTTATACGAGTTATCAGTACTAAAGACCAGTGTGGGCATTTCAACTTCACGAATCCTCAATTTCGTGAATTCACAGTTTTAACATATTGAATTCGTGTTTTCAACACACGGAATTCAAGAATTCTCGATTTCAGTTTCATGACGTCACGATTTCAACTTCACGAATTAACGATTTCAACTTCATGAATTCACGATTTCCAGTTCACGAATTATGCATCCCCAG
>NW_026862028.1:0-5354 GCF_026571515.1 Ruditapes philippinarum | reverse complement strand
TTATTAAGCTTACATAAAAAATTAAAGAAGAAGTCTTAAGAATTGTAAGGTCAAAAAAAAGAGAAAAAAGTATATAAAAACAGAAAATTCAAGTCCTTTTCTATAAATACAGGATTTATTTGCATCTTGTGATATGAAAAATACCATATTTCACGAGTGGAAGTACCACTCGATGTAAATAAATACTGTATTTATAGAAAAAAACTTGAGTATCCTCTATAGATCTTTATTCAAAACCTGTGATAACGTTTTCTCCCTTAAAATGTTTAAAATGTGCATCCTCAAAACGGTTTGAGTTTAATATTCTTTATTAAATTTGTTTACTCATTTATGCAACACTCTTTACTGATATACTGTTTCGTACACAGCGTTTAGAATAACTAACTTTTTACAGTCAAATTTATATCTCATTTAAGAAAACAAAAGTACGTCACGAAGAACGACATCGGCTTGTGACTTTTGTAAAGGCGTGTGTTTTTTTGTGTTTTTTTCTTTTGTTGTTGTTGTTGTTGTTGTTGTTATTTTTCAGAACATATACGAACCCAAGATTGAATTTCATTTTTTTGCATATCAGACACTTTCGTAGAAAGAAAAAAGAACAAAGATTGAAAATATATTTATCGAATAGATTCTTAAAAAAGCTAACTTACTTCCAGGTGTCTGAAACTTTCAGTTTTATCGAAGGTTTTTCAATTTCTGTAACATTTTAACCCTGGGTATACGCAATATTCAGAATTAAACTGGCATTCACAGATACTGACGAGAAAGACTTGTGTCAAGGCTTTTGGAACATTAAAACTACATGTAAGGACTTCTTCTTTGCAAAATAAATTAGATTCAAAGCTTTTCTGTATAGTTGCTAATTTGTGCCCATTCGTGTTTTCGTCCCGCGACCCAGCCAAACGAAAAGTCGAAAATGAGCAAGTTAAAATGACCGGGGGCGGAGCGGAAACAAGCTTGCCCACGCCGTTTTATTTCTTTAATCTCTTTATATATTAAACTTCGCCCCGCGCCCTCGCTAATAAGCGTGTTTATGCTCCGCGCCCGCCATTTTAACTTGTTAATTCTCGACTTTTCGCTTGGCGGGGCGAATGGCACAAATCAGCCACCATCATTCTGAATGTTTAACATGACTCGTTTATGTTCAAAATACCGGTTGGAAAAGGTGCTCGCGGTATCAGAATTTTGAGGATTCGCGCGCGTCGTATGGCCCCCGTGTATTTACTACTAAATATCCCTGCAAAGATTACTCGTTCTGACTAAAATTTACATGAAAAATCACGTCATATTCATAAAAATATCAAATTTATGTTTATTCAAATACACAAATAAGGATAATACTCACCTAAAACATCCCTTTAAAGCTTTTGATATAGTTATTTAGTAGTTCAACACTTTTCCTTAAATGCATCTGGTTCGCCCACTTGTAGTCTGACCCTTTCACACATAATTTTATGGACGAGATACCCAACCAATGAAAATATCCATTAAATTTCTTTTAGAAATATTTTCTCTTCCTATTCATGTTTTTATTTGCAATATCCAGATATCTTATTTCAAGGATCTGCTTAGATAAAGGTGTTTACTGCATCTTAAACAATTTTTGAAAATAAGATGCATTTGTCGCCAGACAGTCTCATTTTTTTTAAATATTTTGGATATTTAATATTTGTATCATAGTTTGGGGACCTTTCTGTTGAAAATGTGTCAAGTTAAATCGTAAACATATACATGCACAGTGCGTTAACTGGAGTGCGGGTATCAGTTACCCGCACTCCAGAGCATGCGCATTGATTGGCTCATTTTTTCTGGGGTTTACTTATTGTGACGGCAGAGAAAGGGAAAGCGGTTGAAATATTATATTCAGATGCTCGTTCATTTGTTCCTTTTTTCTGGGGTTTCATATTGTGACAACAGGGAACGTGTTTTTATGTTTGACTATAATATAAAAAAGAAAGAACATCAAAACACTCGGCAATCTGATTAATACGTTTCTCGATGATCTTTCTAAAAAACATAGCTATATATGGCAACTCATATCAGTATAGAAGGGTGGTGATATAAAATGTTGTGGGTTTGTATTTAGATATTGTGTCATGAATCAATTAGATTAAGATAAACACATAAACTGATAAACTGTAGACATACCTATGGAACCAATGAGCAGCAACACAATGGTGATTCCTCTATAATTTCCTTGGTCATTTATGTCACATTTTATGAAGCGAAACGACCTTGTGTGTTAAAAGACTGTTTGGGAGCAATATCCGTGTTTTCTTGAACGATTTAGTATTTACTCGTAAATATAGAAAATTCGAGCAAATTTGTAAATTACATTTTTTTTTAAAAACTAAATTTGACTTTGACATTGCACCTCCTAATTACTGAAGATATATAATTTTCTTTCGAACAAGAAGCCATAGAATCCCTGCAGAAACTGAATGTTTGGAAGGAACCCAACTAAAAATTAGAATTTGTCTATGGAAAAGGGTTGTACAACACAATATAAATAAATTGTATCATTGTTCTTAGATATTTCTTATTCAGTCTTGCAATAGTTTTTGACTCATGTGTGATCAGCGTTTTCGTCGTCTGCTCATTTTGGCTACTATATCCGGTGCACCGGTGCACCTTTATCCCAAGCTCCAGCGGATATGTTACATTACATAAGGTTCACAATATAAAGTATAAAACTTTTTTGTAATTACTATGTATCAGCTGTAGGTTTCATGCCGGTGATGTTTATATACTATTTATCATGCTTTAAAGCCACTGCATGGCCTTCAGATGGTAAAAAATTAAATGTAAAAATGAAAAAAGAATGAAAATAAATTTCAAGTAAGCGGTTAATTTTGATTTAGTTCGGTTATACATGTAAATCCATTATAACTTACATCTTTACTCAAAAATATAATGTTGACAAAATCGTCAATGTATCGTGTTTCTACTTTGCATAATTCTGCGTTATGAATAGGAGAAGATAAAATATGATATAATTAATCAGTTATAATTTACAGTGCAGAAATTTCATGTACTACAAATATCATTACTTAAGCAGCTATTCATATCAGTTCCCTTAATGTTTGATGGTCTCAATCCGGTACGGAATCAGACCCAACCCGTTGAAGTCTAGAAAGTAGTTCTTTAAAATTTTGAAGTGGCCCAGTTTAAGTCATCTCTAGCTAGATTGGTCATATTTAAAGTGTATTAATTGCATGTGTGTAGTTTTTGTGTGTTATAGGATGACTTTTAAAGTTGTTGTTTTGTGTATTCTCTAGGAACTCATTTGTTGGCGGAAGGATTAAAGATGTACTACCCACCAGCAGAGAGGAGATTTTATAGTGGTGAATTTAAACAGTGTTACAACAGAATGAAGATTTCTGAAAAAAGTAGATGGCTAACCTATTATATTTTGGGCCTCATTTGACTTAGATAGGATAGTGTTGATTTTTAAACTTGAAGACAGTATATAATTCATCAAGATTAGTGGAATCCAGAATTAAGCCTCAAATATGACTGATTTACTATAGAACAAAGAAAATGAAAATTCACCGGGCCGGGCCGAAGATGAGAAATGAGGAAAATGGGAACAGGTTGATGGATATGTATGAAATTTTGCATCAGTGTTGTGTTTATGCATTGAAATCAGGAAAGCAAACAATATTTGACATCTTTGAAAATTTTAAATTTTATTACAAATTTTAAATTTTGACAATTTAAATTGGGACAGATGTTGTTTTTGTTATCTACCCTTCAAATGTAGATGTCTGCTACTGTGTCAGTAAGCAGGGCAAATGCTATGTACGAGCATCCGAAAATGACTTTCCTATCTTTATCCCTTTCCCTTGCATCATTAATTATTTAGCCCCAGAAAAAATAAAGGAAATCAGCGAGCGGGCCGACAGACAGTGCGGCAATGGTAGCGAGTGCAACCAATACCTGCACTTCAGTTAACGAGCTGTGCATGTATGGGTATACGATTTCACTCTGACACAATTTTAATCTTATGTGACAACATGATATCTTTGTATCATAGTTGGGAGGCCTTTTCTATTGAAAATATGTCACAGTTAAATCGCATACCTTATAAAAAGACAGTGTGTTAACAGAAGTGCACGTCTGTCCATTGGCTACATTTTTGTCTGTGGCGATATGGGAAGGGCTAATGTTAGAAAAGTCATATTTAGATATTAATTTATTGATTACATATTTCTGTGGTTTCATTTTATGACAACTGGAAAAGTGCGTGTTTTTTTTTTCTTGCTTTGTTTTTTTTTTTTTTTTTTTTTTTTTTTTTTTTTGTTTTTTTTTTGTTTTTGGGGGGTTTTTTTTTTTTTTGTTTTTTTTTTTTTTTTTTTTTTTTTTTCTGTCGTATTTCAATATTGTATTAGATTATATATGTGCATTTAAAGTAAACAAAATATCATATTTCGCTTTACATTTTCTTGTTGCATGAATGGATACATTTTGCCTTGTTTATTTGAAGTAAACTTTTCTGATTGGACGGTTTTGCAAGTTTGTGAAATTAGCCAGGTACCTGGAGCAGCCGGAACAAATTTTCGTTTACACCGGCTGTTACGGATACTCTGACTTGCTGGAATCTGGTTTCTGCTGAACAGGCTAGCCAGAAAAGATACAGCAAAACCTGTGCAAAAGACCATTGGTTTATTTCATAATGGAGTTTCAAATTACTTCACCTCGATCTCTGGCTATTCCGGCCAACCAGAATAACCAAAATCAACGCTACATATTAAGATAAAAAATAAATAAAATAAACATTTGACAAAAATTTAAGGCTTTTCTGACTTACCCTTGTGATCAAAATCCACAATTCTTAAGAACCCAATATGGTGACATGGTAAAGCGTTCTTCCTGTGCGTCGGAAGGCTCTAGTTTTGTATCGACATTTAGCCGAAAATCGTCCTTAAATGACCATTTAAGATCATATATCGCCTGTTCTAATTAGCCCCGTTGAGCCGCGGCCTCAATTCCGCAGAACCCTATGGTGGGATGGTTTAAATCGCGGTGCCTAAAAATGACCAAGCCACGCGGAAATCTTCTGGACATATTACTTGGTTAAGGGCCTTAGGCCTTTTTATGTACACAGAAGACCCTCTAAAATTGGTCAAAATCGAATTTGCATTGGAATTGGTCAAATGGTTTTTGAACAGTAGGCTCGTGAAAATGATGATTTTTTACGAAATTCATATAGAGAAAGAACAAATCGCGGTGCAAAAGATTGACCAAGCCACGCGGAAATATGCTGAGCATATTACTTGGGTTAGGGCTTAAGGCCTTATAATGTTCAAAGAAGACCCTCCAAAGTTGTACAAAAACGAATTTGTCGAATGTTT